>NW_027187302.1:2586773-2642818 GCF_028583685.1 Petaurus breviceps papuanus
CTCTCTCTCTGTCTCTCTGTCTCTCTCTCTCTCTCCCTCTCTCTTTCTCCCATTTTCTCTTTTTTATTGACTGCCAGGGAGGAAATGAAGCTCGAAGTATTGAAGAAATGGTGAGGGTGAGGGAAATATGGATCAGGTAAAGGATTTTTTAAAAATTCCCCAGACAAGTTTGAAGGGAGCACCTTGAGAAATCAGCTTTAACAGCCGATTCAATTACCCAGGAGGGACAGCCAATCACCTGGAATCATTTGATATTAACTCTTCAATGTCTTAATTACCCAAGATCTCCAAACAAAGCAATCAGAAAACAGATGTCTTTTCTCAGACCCATGCTAAAATCACCACATAGCAAATTTATGACTTCACTGTAACTCCAGAAAACCATCGCTTTATTATTCCTGTGCTTCAAATTTCAAAATTGCCAATCCCAAGTGAATGACTACAAGGAAATATCATTAGTAATACTGTGACTATTAACAGTGTTTGGATGTCATTGTTATCAGCTGTCACAATAACACCTCCCTAGGAAATTTCAGGAGAAGGGGTGTTATATAAAGGGCTGTCTGTTTGCGTTAGGTTACTATAGTTATAAGACAGCTTCTATGAATTGGTCATCTGAAAACTTCTACCAAAAGTGATTACTTTCCAGTGAAATATTCCATTTAATTTCTCCATAATCCATTCCCTCTCCTGCCCATCACACCTTTAATAACTCTACGTCATATGCTCATTAATCTTTCGCCTCCTACATCTTGGGTTTTTTATATTTAAAATTAGAAATAGTCATTTTTTACTTTGATTTATCATTTTCCCCTTTTTAAAAAGACCATATATTTTTTTCTTTCTGCTATAAATAACAAAATGTGTTCCCAGATTGAATAACTGAGTTATAATTCAGTCTTGGGGTTTAGCTGCCATTCATAAAGCCTCAAGCTACACCCTTGTGGTTCATAATGTCAGTAGAGGCCCTTGATTGAATTATAGCCCAACAGTCAATCAAGTAACTCATATTATTCATTCAATGTGCTTCTTTAAATGACAAGTTATTAATGCCTTAAAATATAAGTTAGAACCACAGTAGATAGGATGTTAGTTTAATGAGGATACTTATTTTTTTTTCCTTAATGAGACAGACGGTCAGGTTGTGTTTTTTTCCATACTACTTAGGGAAATAAATCATAAGCAATATATAAAAGTTCTTAGGTCGTCATGGGTTTCTCTTTCCTTTATTATTATTACTATTATTCCAAACACATTGCAAAAAAACATGTTGTAGAAAACTTAGATTCATTTTTCCAGATTTTAAAAAGAAGCATGATTTGCTCAAGGGCCTGTTTCAAAATTCCAATGCCCTTGTAATATTGCTCCATAATTTTCAGTCACTGTTGAAGTGCTATGGAAATGAGCCCTTGGCAAAAGACAAAGGAAAATTAGAAGACTAAATTGCAAGGCTGAAAATATCAAGTGGATAGTTGCTAATGACTCAGAAAAACTCAGATTATACATAAAGAATTTTGGAAACCTCCCCCACTACTCATTCCCTGGGCTAACTGAAAAAGTCATCTTTAAGCATCATATCCTTGCACACACTAACAGGTTATTTAGTTTTCAATGCTGAAAAATCTCAACTGTCAAAGACAGAGGAATACAGTAGAAGGGCACATAAGAAATGTGGTTTCTGCGTTGGAGAATGGAATGGAAACTATGCCCCCTCTTCACGGGATTCCTTCCCAGCGCCAACTGGTTCTGCAGACCAAACATTAGAATAAAGAGGAATGTAACTTCAGTTGTCTAAGTTAAAAGGCTTAGTGTGTTTTTAGAAGTCTCTAACATACCTAACTTGATACATATTTCAGAAATAGGTGGTGTGCGAACACATGAAATCAATATAAAAGTAGTTACAGTCTTTTCTGTAGGAAAATGATGAAATGTCCTAGATACTGTACAAAAAAAAAATCAAAATGAGAAGCAATGTTGCACAGTGGCTAGAGAAAGGGTCATGGAATCAGGAATATCTGGCTTTGGGTTCTTTCTACCTCTGACACAAACTATATGACAACAGGCAAGTCATGTAATCACTCAGTGCCCCAGAGACAATTAATTCCTGAAATCAAGCAGTAATTAATAATAATAATAAAAGAGGACTTTATTATTGGTTTTGGGGGGGTTTTTTGCTTTTTGGAGGGGGGAAGCTAGGGCAATTGGGGTTAAGTGACTTGCTCAAGGTCACATGGCTAATTTTGTGTTAAGTATCTGAGGCTGGATTTGAACTTAGGTCCTCCTGACTCCAGGGCCAGCACTCTATTCAATGTACCACCTAGCTGCCCCAATAGAGAACTTTAAAGTTCACAAAGTGATTTGCATGTTAACTCAATTATAGATTTGTTACTGATCTACATAAGTTAAATAAATGTCTATAATTGTATTTTCTTATATCAATGAAATGAAAAGTCCAGAGAAATAAAAAATATCTATACCTAGTAATAAACTACACAGTTCACGTTTCATCGTAAGAAATAATAATCATTTTGCAAAGATAATCAATGGTGTGAATTGATCAACAAACCTTTATTGATTGACTACTGTGCTATAGGGAAGCTAGGTGGCACAGTAAATAGAGTGCTGGATCTAGAGTCAGGAAAATTGTCTTTCTGAGTTCAAATCTGGCCTTAGAAACTTACTAGATATGTGACCTTGGGCAAGTCATTTAACCATGTTTACTTCAACTCCTCATTCAAAAAATGAACTGGAGAAGGAAAGGGCAAACCACTCCGGTATCTTTGTGAAGAAAACCTTGAATGGAGTCATTAAGAGTCGGACACAAATGAAACAACTGAACAAGCTATGCTACTATGTACAGAATTCATTACAAGTTAACATAGGTCCTCACTGCCAAAAACTAAATGAAACAGTATAGCTATAATTTAAAAAATTATTTAAGTTCTACTTTCTCCTAGTTCTTTATTCCGTTCTCTATCTTTATACTTTCATCTTCTTTTCCCTTCATTTTATTTCCCATGAATAAAAACCTTAGTTTATCTATTCTCTTTCTTTTCCCATGGCTTTTTGGTTATCATTAGGTTAAACTTTGAAGGAATCCCCTCCGCTCCCCCCCCCCCAGGAGAGCCTGCTAAAGGCAGATGCTTCTGGTCTCTTACGGACCATGTGGGAAGCGTTCCGAGGAGTTGAGCGAAGAACAAAGCAGGCTGCAGACAATTGATCCCCTTTTTATTCACATCCCCATGTCATGTGGGTGTTTGTAGGCATACATAAAGAATCTTGGATTTTGCCCTACTCGTACCCTGGAATAACTGGGTGGGGGGGGGGAAACCATTTTTAACCATCGTATCCTTGCACACACTAACAGGTTATTTAGTTTTCAATCCTGAAAAACCTCAACTGTCAAAGACAGGAATACAGTAGAAGGGCATGGAAGAAATATGCCTTAAAGGGATTTCTGCCCCAAATAAACTTCCCACAGTGGGACTCAGTTGGGGCATTCCCAGATTGATCTGTACTTGAGAATGGGATAGAAACTATGTGCCACTTTTCCCCCTTTGAAATTTTCTCCCTGTCGTTACTCTTAGGAAGAAAGGAATCAAGAAATTGCTTAAGCAACTGCTGCATGATATACTTTACAAATATCTCATATGATCCTCACAACAACCCTGATAGATAGGTGCTAATGTTATCTACAGTTTACAGTCAAGAAAACTGAGGTGGACAGTGCTTAAGTGACTTGCCTAGAGTTACACAGCTAGTAAGTGCCTGAGAACAGATTTTGATGGGTCTCCCAGACTCTAAGCCCAGTGCTCTATCCACCACCTACCTTCCTCACCCTTATAGGACACAAGTGCCTAACCCACTTTGGCAGGGTTTCCTTTTTTTTTTTTTTTTGCTTTTTTGGAGGGCAATTGGGGTTAAGTGACTTGCCCAAAGTCACTGGGATTTCATTCTTAACACAGACTCTGATTCAATCTCAGCTTATTCAAGTTTAAGGAAATTCTAATGGGCACTGATAGTGCAAAATCATCCCTCATGTTAGATTAAAATTTTTCTGCTGTTTGTCATTCTCTTCAAAGAGAACAAATGACATCATGAGAGACGTCTTGACTCATGCATAAACTAAAATTTAGTGAGGCAGAGTTGTACAAGGTAGTTAGCCTTACTCTCTCTTCCATAGTCACTGAAGACCAGTGGTAAGACAAAAGTCAGGATGACTGGAGATAGCCAGGGTTGCAGTAGATGACCTTGGCATCTTTGATGTCTAACCAAGCTCTAAGTGCTTCAGAGTGCCTGCTTCAGTCGCCTTCATGGAACAAACTGCTCTTATCTGCCCATTCTGCCCAGGAAAGTCTTCACATGCTTGGGGTAGGCATATTTCTTTCTTTTCTTTTTTGCTTTTCTGGAGGGCAATTGGGGTTAAGTGACTTGCCCAAAGTCACACAACTAGTGTGTCAAGTGTCTGAGGCCAGATTTGAACTCAGGTCCTCCTGACTCCAGGACCAGTGCTCTATCCACTGCACCACCCAGCCACCCCAGGGTAGGCATCTTTCTAACTCACTGACAGATGCAAGGCCTGTTGGTTACCCTCAAGCTGGTTTAGTCCATCTGCCAAGACTGTTTTACCAGGGTATGGCCACTGTGCATGCTATAGCTTACCTTACAGGGCTGTTGTGA
This sequence comes from Petaurus breviceps papuanus, assembly GCF_028583685.1. Taxonomy (NCBI): domain Eukaryota; kingdom Metazoa; phylum Chordata; class Mammalia; order Diprotodontia; family Petauridae; genus Petaurus; species Petaurus breviceps. Next base: position 2,591,454 of record NW_027187302.1, read on the forward strand.
GGATCAAATTAAACAATATATGTAAAGAGCTTTGCAAACTTCAAAATGCTAAATAAATGTTAGCTATGATTACTATGTAGAATAAAAATGTATCAGTAAGAATAACAAGTATTTACAGAGAGCTTTAAGTTGCAAAGCACTTTGTAATATTAGGTCATTTGATTAAAGACAGGGACTGTGCCACTTAAACCCTGGGGAGCATCTATCAAAGTCACACTGGGGGAAAAGAAAGAAATCTTGCATAGGCAAGGCAGGTATATATGTAATTTCCTGTCATAAGGGTCCTTGAGTATATACAAGAATTAGAGTCCCTTTTTCCTTCTCCCCTTCTTACCCATTCTGTTTCTTCATCATCTACAGAGGAATTCAGTCCTGGAGCCAAGCTCAGTACAAAAGCCACCTGTGCAATAAAATATTATTCTTAGTAATATTTTCTGGCTTTCAAAATATTAGTTTGTAATCATCATACAACTATATTCTGGTTGCAAATTTTTTACCTTAAAAAATTCACAAAAAGCAGCATCTCATTTCCCACCCTTTCTCTCCTCCCCCAACTTAGGACCTTTCCTGCTCTATTCTCTGCTCCTCCCAGGCTGACAGATGAATCTAAACTGTTCAACTTTCTAAAACATCGCTAGAATTCTAAAAGAGATTGAAATGCCCATATGTGGATCATTTACTTAAATGGAGTATCATTTCTTTAAACTGACAAGCAGCCAACTCTCAATTATCCATGATAATGGAGAACAGGTACAACATGGACAATTTAATTCCACTGATGATCAAAAAAACTCATTCTGCCTTCCCCCATCTAAGCTTTTACAAAGCTACTACTAACAATATAAAGTGATTGGTTTAAATTTTGTGTCCTTTCATTAATCTTACCTTTACTGCAGTGTGTGTGGGAGTCGGGGTGGAGGAGGCGGGGATTTGGAGGGGAAGTAGGGGAGGGAAGTAATAAGCTGTGAAACTGCCAGGCAGTCAGGAGAAGAAGGATAATCTTGTAAAATCCATTAACTGGCCAATCAGCCCCCAAGTCATCCAAAGGTGACTGCGTTTTCCCCAGGTTTTGTTTTAGGGATGATTTTGAAACTGGATATTAATGCTTCAGGTAACCAGATGTCTTGAATTAAGTAGGACAGTCCTAAATTTTCACTTCCTGCCCTGCCTGGCAACTCAGAATGCTCTAAATTAGTAAATTTTAGGCTTTGTTGGACCTCCATTCTCTTCTTTCTTCCATTCTCTGTTTTCTCCTCTTCCTCTTTCTCCATCACTTCTCCTCTTCCCCCAAGGTTAAATGTCTACAGTCTGTTTTGCATCCTATTTAATGGGTAGAAGCTAGCCTTCCCAACAGAAGAAGCAATAGGAGTCTTCATTTGATGCTGCTGACCATCTCCTCCCTTCTTGATACTGTTACCTTGCTTTCTATCACACTCCCCACCCCTGATCCTCCTCCTGTCTCGCTAACTACTCCTTTTTCTCCTTCACTGTTATTTAAGTCTATCCACAATCTAGCTCTAACCTATCCTTTCAGCCTTATTTGACATTATGCTCTTATACATGTAACTTGAGTCCCTAAGCCAATTGGGCTGAGGAGCATGCTCAGATGCCAGCCCTACTTTGGGACAGCCTCAATGCTCTTTCTGTTTCCTTCCTTGCCCTGGATGCTGCCCACATATCCACTCAAAGAAAACTCGAAGTCTTGCCCAAACCAGATTAAAATCTAATTGAGAAATATTTAACCAGATAAATGTGCAATAGAATATAATGCTCATTTGTACTTTTCTAAGTCAATATAATACCTGCAAGAACCCATTTCTATTTGAGTTTAACACCACTGAGATTCCACATGTTCAACCTCCACAGTTTCACTCCCTTATCTGTATTTGTTTGGGGCTTTTTATATTATTTATTTTTAGTGTATGGAATAAAACAAGCATTTCCATAACAGTACAATAAGAAAAGATGATTGCACATGAAACTGCAAATCTACTATGTATAATTTGCTTTTTCTTTTAAATATACAACAAAGTTATCATGTAATATTTTTTATTTTTTTCTTCCCTTCCCCCCTACTCCCAGCCCTAGAGCTGGCCACCATTAGACACAAATATGTGTATATGTATGTATATGTGTGTACATATGTGTGTGCACATATATATATATATAACATATGTAAAATTATTCTATATTTAATTCTATTTATCAGTTCTTTCTCTGGATGCATATAGTGTCTTTCTTCATGTAATAGGCTCATATGTTATAGTTCATTTGGATATTTATAAGAGTCAGAATTACTTAGTCACTCAAAGTTGTTCTTAAAACAATACTGTTGTTACTATATACAATGTTCTGTTGCTTCTGTTCATTATTTTGTGCAAATTTTTCCATGTTTTACTAAAATAATCAAACTCATCATTTCTTATAGCACAGTAGTATTTCATCTTAATCACATACCACAACTTGTTCAACCATTCCCCAATCAATGGCATCCAGTCCTCCCTCACTCAAATCCAATTTATTTGCATGTGATGGAATCACCTCTTTGATATCATGGTCTTCTTCAAGAATGAAGGACAAACAGCAGCAGCAAATTCTTTGCCACCACAAAGAAAGCTGCCATAAACATTTTAGAATATATGGGTTCTTTTCCTTTTTCCCAAATCATATTTGGAAATAGACCTAGTAGTGGTATTGCTGGGTCAAAAAGAATATTGGTAGTTTAGTAACTCTTTGGCCATAATTCCAGATTGCTCTCCAAAAATGACTAGATCAGTTCACAACTCCACCAACAATGAATTAGCATTGCAATTTTTCCACATCCCCTCTAACATTTTTTTCTTTCCCTTTCAATCATTTTAGCCAATCTGGTAGATGTAAAATGACATCTCAAGGTTGTTTTAATTTTCATTTCTCTAATCAATAATGATTTAGAGTATTTTATATGACTATAAATTGTTTTGATTTCTTCTTTGAAAGACTTCCTGTTGGTATTCTTTGACCATTTATCAATTGGAGAATGATTCATACTCTTATAGATTTGACAACATTTTAAATATATTTTAGATATGAGACCTTTAGCTGATAAACTGTCTATAAATTTTCCCCAATTTTCAGCTTTTCTTCTGACTTTGACTAAATTTGTTTTATTTGTACAAAATCTTTTTAAATTTAATGTAATCAAAATTATTTATTTTACACCTAACTTTGCTCTCTATCTCTTATTTATCCATAAATTGTTTAAAAACAATTTCATTAATGTATATGCATGCAAAATTCCAAATAAAATACTAGCTAAAGGATTACAATATATTATAAAAATATACATTATAATCTAGTGGGATTTATACCAGGAATGCAGGGATGGTTTAACATAAGGAAAACTATTAACATAATTGATTATATTAATAATAAAAGTTTTCAAAATCATATTATTTTATCAATAGGTGCAAAAAAAGCTTTTGATAAAGTTCAGCACTCATTGGTATTTAAAAAAAAGCAATTGGAAGTATTGGCATAAATGAATTTTCCCTTAAATTGATAAAAAAGGCATCTATTTAAAACCATCAAGTAAACATTATTTATAAGAGAGATAAACTAGAAGTCTTCTCAGTAAGATGAGGTGTGAAACAAGGATGCCCATTGTCATTCAATATTGTGTTGGAAATCCTAGCAATAGCAATAAGAGAAGAGAAATAGAATAGAGAAAAGAGAAATCAGAATAGGAAGCAAGTTAATAAAACTATCTCTTTTTGCAGATGATTTGATGATATACTTGAAAAATTCCAAATATTCAACTAAAATCTTAGTTGAAGCAATAATTTTAGCAGGATATATAGTAAATCCACATAAATCATCAGCATTTCTATATATCATAAACAAAACTCTATGAGAAGAGATAGTAAAAGATAGCTACCCCATTAGAAATAATTCTAGACAGTACAAAATACTTGGGAGTACACCTGCCAAAACAAACTCAGGAACAAGCAAAATTATAAAAATAAAATCAGATTTAAATAGTCGGAGAAATATTAATTTTTCATGGTTAGGCAGGGCCAGTACAATAAAAATGATAATTTTGCCCAAGGTAGTTCGTATATTCAATGCCATCCCAATAAAATTACCAAAAATTATTTTGCTGAATTAGAAAAAATAATAACAAAATTCATCTGGAAGAACAAAAAGTCAAGCATTTAAAAGGAGATAATTTTTTTAAATGTAAAGGAAGGAAGTTTAGCAGTACCAGATCTTAAGCTACGTTATAATGCAGTAAATATCAACACCATCTGGTACTGGCTATGAAACAGAAAGGTAGATCAATAGAACAGAATAGAATAGACATACAATTTTCAGGAAATAAAATAATAACCTTGTATATGACAAGTGTAAAGACTTAATATTTTGGGATAAGAATTTGGCAAAAATTATCACAAAAACTGGAAAGCAGTATGGCAGAAACTGATCATAAACCAATTTCTTACACCATTTACTAATATAAGGTCAAAATGGATACACGATCTAGATAGAAAGAGATATTATAAGAAAATTAAGAGAACTTGGAACATATTACTTATTAGACTTTTGGGGGGCAAATAATTGGTGAATAAACAAGAGCTGGAGAGCAAAGTTTGGTGTAAAATATATATATATATATATGTGTGTATTATATATATATGTATGTATATATACATATAATATTTAATATCCCACATAGTGAATTCTTTGTTTATAGAAAAAACATCTCCAAAATATAGTTTGGTAAAATTTTCACTGTGAAAACCCAAATCAAGAAAAACCCTATTTTGGAGAATTGTATAGGCACTAGAACCAGTCAGGTTTTCAGTCCAAAAAAATGTTCAATTAGGAAAGAATGTTTAGGAAGAATTGGGGAGAGTATGAGTTCTTTTTCTATGTGGTTTTATTTTTGTGGTTGCTTTGCTTCTGTTTTGTTTCTTTACCCAAAACCAAAGTCTATCCGCAGAAGTAAATACAACACTTTTACCCAGAGAACCAAATTCATTATAAGTTGAATATGAATGATTAGTTTGGGTTCACTTGGGGAGCTTTGTGGTATTCTCTTAGGCATCCTAATTTGTAGAGTACACATGGTAACAAGGACTTATTTCCAAACAGTGTTTACATAGTAACTATACTTACTGCATTTTTGGTCTAGAGTTCTAACTTCCAAAAACTCAATAGGTCAAGGAGCCTATATTACATGTATTTTCAGAAATGTAAGCCTCATCTGTAAATGAAGTAATTGTACTAGATAACCTTGGAAATCCCTTCCTGGTGTAAGTCATTGATCTTATTTTGTCACACCCTCACAATACATTAAAGACAGTAACACTGTTCTTCAATACTTTGAGAACCTACTATTTCCTCCCTAGGAATACTTGCTCTTTGGCAGGTCTTAACCTCTTGTAGCAGCAAACACCCAGCATCCCCAGGGTGGCTGCCAACACAGGTTCTTAGATCTGCTTTTCTAAAGGAAAGCAACTCAAAATGGGCTAACAATCTTGCTTTAATCAATCAAACATATCATTTACCTAGTTCAGGGGGAAAAGGTCAGCACCCTGAACTTCAGAGTATACAGACAGAAGTTACAAGACAGAGAAACAGATCAAGCAGACAGGCTTCCAAACTGTCTGACCATTACATAATCCATACCTAATCACAGTTACCAGAGAGGGAAGCATCAACATCTGGGTTTTCAAAGCCAAGGGGCTCTCAATGGCTGCCCAGAGTCTCATCTGGTCAAATCACAAAACACTTCTCAAAGTGAGTCCCAAAGCAAAGCCTCACATCAAGGATTATATAGCCCTCTCCAGGCTCAGAGAATGTAACAACCCTCTTTACCCACTGCCCAATCATAAAGTATCTCTTGAAAAACAAGCCTCCCAACACAGGCTCCAGGTGCACTTAACCTAGAGGCAGGGAAGATCTTAAAAATTTACATTCCCATTACACCTCTCTACACATTAGCAGGCAGTCCTTATGGGTTGCTGTAGCTGAAAAACAAAATCAGAGTCTGGTGTTCAACCCTCTGATAATGCCCATTCCTTAAATTAACTAGATTAGTCTTTTAGAGACAGCTAGGTCACACAACAAATAGAATGTTGGATCAGGAGTCCAAACCCAGCCTCCAGTCTTATTAGCTGTGCAATCCTAAGCAAGGCACTTAATATCAGTCTGCCTCAGTTATCTCAACTGCATCTTGACTTTTGTCTTGCCACTAGACATCAATGACTGAAAGAAAAAGTGAGGATGAAGACTTTATGCAACTCTGCTTTGAATATCCAATTCATGAGTAAATCAAGACATCACCCCATGCTGTCACTGATCCTCTTTAAAAACAAAGGTCTAGCTATAACAATAACATCAAAAAATGAGCGTGATGATAGCATCTACTTCACAGGGTCATTGTGAGGAACAAATTAGATATTTGTAAAGCATTTAGCACAGTGCCCAGCACATAGTAGGTGCTTAATAAATCCTTATTGTGTTTCAACAATGACTATCCAGTCCATCAGTTAGCCCATATAAGAAACTTTTTCAATATAGTAAGACCTTTCAAAACTTATGTTTTATTTGCACAATCTTTAAGAAGGCAATACCACCTCCATACCACAATAAGCCATCAGAATAGGATTTTAGTGGAGGTAGCAATGATATATTTACAAAGTCTTCTATTGAATTAGAATTGGGACTTTTATTGTGTGCCTTAGTCATTCTTAACTGTATTCCTGGTGCTTGCTCCATCACTTTTATTCTTCTCTAATCCCTCCTATTCAACCAGTTCTTTCTCCTCTGCCTAGTTTATATCCCTGCTCTCATCAAAACAAACAAAAATCTTTCCCTTTCCCTGCAATAGCTTTAAGCTATCATCACAATATCCCCTGTAATCTTCACTGCTAAACTTCTAGAAAGAGTAGTCCACATTCACTGTCACCCACTCTTCACTGTCACTCATTCACTCCTAAGTCCTTTACAAGCTGACTTACTCTTAAGCTGGTACTCTACTGAAATTTCTCTCCCTTTGTCAATTTCTATACCTATGACTTTTTAACTGTCAAGTCTAATGCCCCTTTCTCAGCACTTATTCTCAATCTTTTTTTTTGCAACTTTTAACGCTGTTGACCATCTCCTTCTTTCTTGATTACTGTATCTTCCCTTGATTTCTCTCCACTGACTCTCTTCCCATCTCTCTATCAATCATCTTTTTTCTTCCCTACTATTTAAGTCCACTCATAATCTGGCTCTAATCTATCCTTTCCACCTTATGTGACATTATTTTCTACTTTATGCATGTAACTCAAGTCCCAAAGCCAATTGGGCTTTCCTCCCTTGATTAGAGTGGATCAATGCCCTGCAGCTTTGTGAAGGAAAGAGTGAAGTGAACTTGAGTGGGAGAGAGGAAAGTGCCAATCTCCTAATTCTCTTCAAGTCTCTGGAATTTTCTTCCAATTCTGCAATCACTTTTGGCTTCCAGAGAGAAGATGGAAGATTACAGAAGCACCCAACACATTTATGTATACATGTGCATGCACAACAAGAAACAACTTTATTCTTTCTTTTTCTCTCCTTTCAGATTTTTGGTCAAGAGATGGGAGTAGAGGGGGCGGCTGAGTGGCACAATGAGTGGAGTGCTGGCCCTGGAGTCAGGAGGACCTGAGTTCAGGTCCGGCCTCAGACACTTAAAACTTGCTGGCCATGTGGCCTTGGGCAGGTGTGATAGTAATGGCAATTAAAGATTCCCCTGTATTGGCTTGGTTTTCAAATTGATTGTATTAAAACCCAGAGTTTGTTAATCCCACCTGTGGGATGGGCTTGTTGATGTGAAAAGAAAGTCCTGAAGTGGGAGGAGCTGGTGATGTAGATTTGGAGAGACAAGAGAGAGGCGGAAGTTCTTTTTTGGAAGCAGCACCTCGTGTAGAGGGAGAGACTAAGAGATTGCTGGTGGCCGCTTTGAACACTCTAATTTTTTCAAAGTAAACGCTTCGGGCCCCGCGGGACACTCAGCTAAGAGCATCGAGGGGGCGCCGAGAGGCAGGGGCTGGGACAGGCGGTGGCTCGCCTCGCGGCGGACCGCCAGCTCGATCCCAAGATCCAACTATGAGCTTTTTAACTGCAGCAACTTTAATATACGCTATTGGAGCTGGAATTACCGCGGCTGCTGGCACCAGACTTGCCCTCCAATGGATCCTCGTTAAAGGATTTAAAGTGTACTCATTCCAATTACAGGGCCTCGAAAGAGTCCTGTATTGTTATTTTTCGTCACTACCTCCCCGGGTCGGGAGTGGGTAATTTGCGCGCCTGCTGCCTTCCTTGGATGTGGTAGCCGTTTCTCAGGCTCCCTCTCCGGAATCGAACCCTGATTCCCCGTCACCCGTGGTCACCATGGTAGGCACGGCAAGTACCATCGAAAGTTGATAGGGCAGACGTTCGAATGGGTCATCGCCGCCACGGGGGGCGTGCGATCGGCCCGAGGTTATCTAGAGTCACCAAAGCGGCCGGGGCACCCCCGCCCCTGGTTGGGGGGTTGGGGGGAAACCGCCGGGTTGGTTTTGGTCTGATAAATGCACTGGCTTGGTTTTCAAATTGATTGTATTAAAACCCAGAGTTTGTTAATCCCACCTGTGGGATGGGCTTGTTGATGTGAAAAGAAAGTCAATACAGGGGAATCTTTAATTGCCATTACTATCACAGCAGGTCATTTGACCCCAGTTGCCTGGCCCTCCCCCCTCCAAAAAGAAAAATTTTTTAAAAAAAGAGATGGGAATAGAAACAGCAATTTGGAACAGAATGGAGAAGAGATGAGTCTACAACCAGCATCTACTACAATCTAATTAGAACTATGAACCACTTTGAATCTTACTTGCAACTAGACAGTGGGCCAGAAGAAAATTTTATCTCCCTTCCCCTATGTTTTTATATCCATGATCTGAGATGGAAGAATGAATCCCTCTCGAATCACTGCTCTTTTCATGACCCTTCTCTATGAGATCCTTGCTATCTGCACAGAAGATGTGGGGGAAAACTGGAAGACCACAAAATGTACACTGTTGGTGACAACTGTCTCCACAAAGAAATATATTGTCTATTTTTCTTTTTATATCCAATAAACTAAGTGATCACAATTATACTAAGTGTCTAAATCTATTCATGTTGCAAGAAGTGACCTAAAAGTAGAATGTTCCTAAGGGACTGAAGCTGTATCAGACGTAGGTCACAGGATAATGAAGTCTGTTGATCATATAAGTAATAAGCATCAGAGGAAAATTTGAACTCAAGTCTTAAGACTCCTAAGACAGTGAATACTCCTTCCATTGTTCCAACAATACCTGTATCAACCAGAGTTTTATATGATCAATCAGATCATATATTACTCTGGTATATCCAAAGCTCCTACCTACAACTGATTGTGAAATTTTCATTGTGAGCATTTATACCCCAGAAATTGGAAAGTGCTATGAGTCAGGGGTTAGTTTATTGCTTTGTTGAGAAAATGTTAACAATACAGATTAAAATTAAAAGCATATCATGTGACTGGTTTTTCCCCCAAAAAAGCCTATTGTTAAACATTTGCCAGAATACCCCTACTGCTAGCTTTTGAGAGAAGCATTGTGGTAGGAGGGAAAGATCCTTGTGTCTGGGCTCAAAGAACTTAGGTTTAAATCCCACCTTTTATTCTTACTACCTGCATGACTTTGGGCAAGTCAATTAGTCTATTGACTAATTGGGCCTCATCTGAAAAATGAAGTGGATGGGATAGATGGTGGAACAAATTTTGGTATATGAATGGAATATCAGTGCCCTGAAAAATATGGATCTTAGGAAATACAGATAAACATTGGAAGATTTGTGTGGACTGATAGAGTGAATAAGCACAAGCAAATGAAGAGAATCCAAAAATAAAGTTGAATGCTTTGGAATTGCAATTAACTATCCTGGCCTCAAAGAAAAGATGAAAAAATTCATCTCCTTCCTTTCCTTAGAAAGATGTGGAGCTATGGATGAAGAAAGTTGTCCTCAGTGTCAGATTCAGTCACTATGTCCATTGGTTTTGCTTAACTGTTTCTCTTTGTAGCAAGGGGGGACCTCTGAAATGGGGATGGAGGTAGAAGAGAAGGGAGGAAAAGGAAAGAGAAGAGACAGAAATGGTTATAAAATAAAAGCAAAAGGTCAATGAAGCTGCAATTTTAAAAATCTTTTAAGAGTAAGGAGAGCCAGCCTCAGACACTTAACACCTACTAGCCGTGTAACCTTGGGCAAGTTACTTAACCCCAATTGCCCTCCAAAAAGAAAAAAAAAGGAGGGAAATAGTAGGTTATGTCAAAAGAAAAAGAAAAAAATGCTAGAAGATGGAAGAGAGAGGAAAAGGGAAAAGAGTCTCTTTGGTGGAGTATATGTGACGCCTATTATGATTAGACAAATTATTTTTTAAAATAAACATAGATTTCTCCTCTTGCGAGTTATAACATACACCTGCACAAGCCCCTCCAACAATAAAAATACAAAAAATCAAATGGCAGAAAACATCCTTCTCATCCAATGGAAGTATTTTAAAAAGTTATTCTCAGACATACCACCCAGTAGGCAGCTAAACTTCATGGGAAAGGGCCCTTCGTCTGTGCTTCCATTTACAAAGTACAGTCAAGGAGGAGAACACACCTGCAATACAAGAAATTTAATACTTGCCCCACTGATGGAAACTGGAAAATGGTGATCTGGCAGCCTACTACAAAGACAGCATATGGGTTTAGGTGATGGATATAGTGGGTGAAAGATGCACAAAACATCCCCAAATCTCAACTTGCTTGTCAAATGTGCCTGAGAAACTTTATCCATAACAGGACACAGGAGGTGGTGAATGAGCTTAGCTTTCACAAGGTAAGAGCCAAATGGACTGAGGATGATGTAATCAAAGGACCAGCGCCCAAGGAGAGCACTGGCCACAAAAGATTTAATCAAAGGGTCAAGGGAGTAGCAGAGAAAAAAATTTACAGGTATAATCAAGAATTGTGGTTATTCAGGGAAATAGAGGCAATGATGATAGAGAGTGTGTTGGAATACTAAAGTTGGCCCACATGAATTTAGGACATCTCTTCATATATTGACAATAGAGACCAAATAAGAAGCTTGGTGAAATAATTCAGATTCCATTGAAGGACACCAACTCAAGCCTACTGAAAGAAAAAGGTAACTGGCATTTGCTTCCAGAAGGACTTGAGGCCAGAAGTTAGAGCAAAAGTACTTCAGCAAAAGTACTGGTAGAGCCCAGTCAGTGGTCAGGCTGACTTTTGCTACAACCATGGACTAAAAGGGTATGTGAATACTAAGTGCACTTGAGAAAAAATTCAGCCTTGAAGTTCACCATCAAGAAATGGACACAAGTTGGAGATTGTAACTAACCCAGGATAAGAGATCATACCACAACCTTTCCTAGATCCATTCCACCTAGACTCAGGACTTCATAGAGCAGTGATGACGGTTAAAGATATATAGTATCCTGCTAACCTATAGAACAAAGCCCAAGTGGCAACTACATTCTAGTCATTTCATGAGGGAAACACAACCTATACCTCTATGGTCTATGCAAGGGCTAGGAAGGCTCTGTGGGATGAATAAAAATGACCATCCATTACTGTACTGTGTCAAAGTTAAGTCTGGATTTCCCTGGGAAAATTGTAGGTGAACATCATGACCCTATTATGGCTAGAACTAGCAAAAACTTCTGGAATTTCAGGGGTGATTGGGACCAACTCTAATGTACACATGTTGCTGAGAAAAAAAATTGAATGAAAATTACAGAAAAATAAAGAGCTGACAGAGGATCAAAGCAGCATAAAAACCTTTAAACTGAAGGATATCTGTACCTCAGTATAGAATATTATGTATTATATTTCACTTCTTTCTTTGGTAGACTATATACAACACTGTTAAGTGATGTTATGTGCTATATATTTATATGAGACCTATATGTCTGGTATATTGCACCCAATTCTATTATTACAGATGCACTATGCAACTGCTAAAATTTAAAGAAAATGTAATTTTTTAATTAGAAGATGATAAGAGGAAGCTACCCCATCTGACCTTATTTATTTTTAATGGAACTACTGGTCATTGGGGAAACACCAGAATATAGGAGTACCATAAGATTTGTACATGAATACTAGGATTATATCAAGAGATGAAACCTGGCTTTGGAGCCAATAAGTGTTCATGGAAGCAAAATTACCAAAGGGGAAGCAGTCAACAACACAGGCTACTTTCCCATAGCTAAAAATAAACTAAGAGGGGGAGGGGGAGCCAAGACGGCAAAGTAGAATCACAAACTTGGCTTGAGCTACCACCCCAATCACTTCCAATACATGTAAAAAAAATTACTCTAAACAAACTTTAGAGCCACAGAACCCACAAAGTGAGAGAGAGAAACAAATCTCCCACTGAAGGCAGCCTGGCAGGATTATAGGAAGGGCCTGTTGCACTAAGCACAGTCCAGTGAGAGCCACGGTTCTGGCCCCAGGGTGGCCCCAACCAGGAGAGGCCAGAGAAGATTTCAGGAAAGTGAATCACCAACAGCTGTGGTGATTTCCAGACTTCTCAACCCATAAACACCAAAGACAAAGTAAAAGGTCAGTGTAGAACTCTGTTGGAATGGGGGACAGAAGAGAAAGGTCCGGCCCCTGCCCCTGGGGTGAGAAGCTGCAGCGGCTCCTCTGCATGGCTGCCTCAGGAGCTCCTGGCATGCAGATTGTAGGGGGACCAAGCAACCATACATAGGGTAATCAATATTGCTTTGACCTGCTTGCATCTGGATTGTGGTCTTGGGCGGTGGTCCTGGGGTGTGTGGCCAGTGATCCAGAGCTGATGGGGGCTGTAGAGAGGACATCCCTCTAATAGCTGCAGCAGCTGTGAAAATCCCAGCAATTTGGGACAAAGCTCTCTCCATTCTGGAAGCAGAGTTCTACCATGGCAAAGAGCTCAAAATTCAAGTAATTGACTGGCAATATGAATAAGCCAAGGAAGCACAAACAGATCAAAGAATCCTTTTTTGGGGGACAAAAAGGATCAAGGCATGGAGTGGGAGGAAGACAATGAAGTCAGAAGTCCTGCATCAATAGCTTTCAAGAAAAATATGAACTGGTTACAGGCCATGGAGGAACTCAAGAAGGATTTTGAAAATCAAGTAAGAGAAGTAGAGGGAAAACTGGGAAGAGAAATGAGAATGATGCAAGAAAATCATGAAAAGTGAGTCAACAGCCTGCTAAAGAAGACCCAAAAATACACTGAAGAAAATAACACCTTAAAAAAAGACTAACTCAAATGGCAAAAGAGGCCCCAAAAGCTAGAAGAAAAATACCTTAAAAAGTCAAATTTTCCAGATGGAAAAGGAATTTTAAAAACTCACTAATGAGAATAACTCATTCAAAATTAGATTAGAGCAAATGGAAGCTAATGATTTTATGAGAAATCAAGATACTATAAAACAGATCAAAACAAATGAAAAAATAGAAGGCAATGTGAAATATCTCATTGGGAAAACCACTGACCTGGAAAATGCATCGAGGAGAGATAACTTAAAAATTATTGGACCTGAAAGCCATGATCAAAAAAAGAGCCTAGATATCATCTTTCGAGAAATTATCAAGCAAAATTACCCTGATATTATTAGAACCAGAGGACAAAGTAGAAATAGAAAGAGTTCACCAATCACCTCTTGAAAAAGATCCCAAAAAGAAAACTCCTAGGAATATTATAGCCAAATTCCAGAGTTCCCAGGTCAAGGAGAAAATACTGTAAGCAGTCAGGAAGAAACAATGTGAGTATTGTGGAAACACAATCAGGATAACATGACACCTAGCACCTTCTACATTAAGGGATCAAAGGGCTTGGAATATGATATTCCAGAGGTCAAACGAGCTAGGACTAAAACCAAGAATCACCTACCCAGAAAAACTAAGTATAATGCCCCAGGGAAAAATGTGGTCATTTAATGAAATAGAGGATTTTCAAGCATTCTTGATGAAAAAACCTGAGCTGAACAGAAAATATGACTTTCATATACAAGAAGCAAGAGAAGCATGAGAAGGTAAACAGGAAAAAGAAATCATAAGGAACTTATGAAAGTTGAACTATTTACATTCGTACATAGAAAAACGATAATTATAACTCATAAGACTCTTCTCAGTATGAGGATAGTTGAAGGGAATATATATGTATGTATGTATATATATATATGTGTGTGTGTGTGTATACATATATAGTATGTATAGGAGGGTATATGTGTATATAAATATATATGTGAGTGTGGGCATATGCATGTTCATGTATACATAGAGGGCACAGGATGAGTTAAATATGAAAAAATAAAATTAAGAGGTGAGAAAGGAATTTATTGGGAGGAGAAAGGAAAGATAGATTAGGGTAAATTATCCCATATAAAAGAGGCAAGAGAAAACTGTTACAATGGAGGGGAAGAGCAGGAAGGTGAAAGGGAATGGGATAACCTTATTCTCATTGAATCTGGCTTAAGGAGGGAATAACATACCCACTCAATTGGGTATCTTACCCTACAGGAAAATAGGGGGGTAGGGGATAAGAGGGGGGATGATAGAAGGGAGGGCAGATTGGGGGAGAGGGTAGCTAGAAACAAACATCTTTGAAAAAGGAGAGGGTCAAAGGAGAAAATAGAATAAGTGGGAGGCAGGATAGGATGGAGGGAAACAGTCTTTCACAATATAACTACTATGGAAATGATTTGGGTTACTACACATTTAAAACCTATGTTGAATTGCTTATCTTCCCAGTGGGGGTGGGTGAGGAGGGAAGAAGAAAATCCTGGAACTCAAAATTTTAAAAACAAATGTTTAAAAAAAATTTTGTTGGGGTGGCTAGGTGGTGCAGTGAATAGAGCACTGGCCCTGGAATCAGGAGGACCTGAGTTCAAATCCAACCTCAGACACTTAAAACTAGCCATGTGACCTTGAGCAAGTCACTTAACCCCGATTGCCCTCCAAAAAGAAAAAAAAAATTGTTGTTTTTTTTTTTTACAGGCAACTGGGAAATAAGATATACAGGCACTAGGGTATAGAAATCCATCTTGCCCTCCTAGAAAGTTAGGGGGGCAATGGGGAAGGATATAAAAGAGAAAAGATTGGGGGAAGGGGTATACAGTAGGCTTGCTATTTTGGGGTGGGGTAGGGGAAAGATGGGGAGAAAATACTGTAACTCAAAATCTTATGGAAATGAATGTTGAAAACTAAAAATAAAAAAATTTTTAAAAAATAAACTAAGAGGTGAGAGAGACAACTTCCTTCTTTACCTAGAAAGAGTGTCTTTAGCAGGAATAAGAAAAAAAGAAGAGAGGAAATAGGGATGAATCTTTTATTCCTGAACTCAGGAATCCCAACAGAAGCCTGACAACTTTGGCTCCAGTAAAGGAAATGACTACATCCTACAGTTATCCACAGATCTCTATCATGGTTAATGAGACCAGGTTTAGAAGGGATGAGGAAAAATCAACATCCTAACAGTGTATCCCATAAGTCTAGATATTATGAGGATAATTTTTATACTTCTTTGTGTTTCTCTTGGAGTTGTTACATCCTCAGTTTGTTAGGAGAGTGTATCAGTTTTTATATTTGGCAAAGCTGGGAGGAGAGATTGAATTTTATTTTGCTGCATTTGCTTTTTGTTATTAAACACTTTACTACTTATTTTGTAGTTTCTGGACAGTTTGTAAACAGATAATGCACACTAGAAAGTTGCATAATTACTATAGGATTACCCAAGATACTCTATACTGAATGAAGGGCGCTAAAGTATATTTGAAGGGGTATTACACTAGATAGATTCAAGATGGAGAAAATCATTACAATTGGTAGGGGAAGTGTAATTATGGAAAGCTTCAAAGAGGATTTATCTGGGCCTAGAAGAAAGACAATAGATCTAAGAGACAGTGCTGAAGGGGAAATGAATTCCAGTCATGGGAAATGGAGGTAGAAGATGGAATTTGAGTTCAAGGAAGAATATCTACTAGGCTACTTTGACTGGGGTGTAAAATATGGGGAACTATAATATGAAATAAGACTAGAAAAGAATTTGGAAAATTAATGGTAGAAAAGTCTCAAATTCTAGGTTGGAGAAATTTTAAAATCCTAGGAGGCAGTAGAAAGAAACTAGCTGTTTTTAAGCAGAAAAGTGATATGGTCATATATTTTCCTTTAGAAGATTATTTTTGCATCTCTATGGAGGGTAAATTTGCAGGAGAGAGACTAGAAACAGGGAGGCAAAGTAAAATCCTATAGTGATAATCTAGGGAAAAGGTGAAAAGTCCTTAAGCTAAGATGGTAGATATAAGTAGAAAAAGGGGACAATTATAAGAGATAAGTGGAATACAGTTAATAAGATTGGCAACTGATTGGATATGAGAATGGGGATGGGAGGTAAGTCAGAAGGAAGAGTTTAGGATGACTGTTACAAATATAAGTGAGTCTCCCATCAACAAAAATAGGGAAGTGAAAGGGAGGGGTAGGTTTATAGAGGATGATTAGTTCCATTTTGTACATGTTGGGTTTGAATTGCCAACAGGGTATCTGAGTGAGGATGTCCAGTACACAGTAGGCAGTATGGGTTAAAAAAAAAAGAGAGATTAAGGTTGGATATAGTAAGACAGCACCTAACTTTGATGAATTCAAGTCATCAGGTCCACATGAATTACATACTAGTGAAATGAAAGACAAGCAGATGATTACTGAGTCACTACTGGTGTTATTGGAAATATTGTGAAGGATTGGAGAGGTATTAGAGGATTGGAGAAAGACCAGTGATTCAACTTAAAAAAAAAAGTAAGTGAATAGAAGCTTTGAAAAATAGGCCAGTGAGCTTGATGTTGATTCTTAGCACTTAAAGGGTGTAGTTAGTGAACATGTAGATAAGGAAGTAGTTTTATCAATAGGTCATACCAGACTACTTACATTTCCTTTTTGGACATAGCAAATAACTTGGGAAATTATGTCAATCTAGTTAGCCTAGACTGTGGAAATGTATTTGTCAAAGGCTTTCATAATAATCTTGTGAAAAAATAGGGAGAGATGCGACCAAGTAAATAGAGGTATTTGAAACTAGTTAAAGGTATGGTTTTGAGTTAAAGCATCAATGAAATCCCTTCCAATTCTGAGATTCTATTATCTTATGATGTATAAATTTAGGAAATCTCTTATCATCGAAGCTATTAGAGCATATAAGATCACCAGTCAGGGAGAGAATGTATAGACAGAAATAAATATCATGAATTAGGGGTAGGAAATGGATGATTACCCAGAAAAAGAGACAAAGAAAGAGTATTTAGGTATATAAGAGGAGAACCAGAAGAGTGAAGTATCATGGAAGTAAGGAGATAGTATTCAAGAAGAAAGCATGATCAACAGTATCAAAAGCAGAGTTCAAGGATAGTGAGAAATGAGAAAAGGCCCATTAGGAAGGCCCATGAGATCTGCCCACTAGGAAATCATTGGTAACCTTTAAGAAAGCAGTTTTGAGAAGAGTGGTAGAGTAGAAAGATAGATTAATAATATAAGTGGGTAAAAAGTAAATAGAAGGTAGGAGAAGAGAAAAAGAGTACACATTGGTATTTCTAGGATTTTGTCAAAGTAAGGGAAAGGAGATTTTAGGACTGTAGCTTGAGAGGGCAGAAGTGTTGAATGAAATACAGGAAAGACCTAGATATAGTTTTTGAGAGATTTAAATGAGAAATGGAAAGATTGACGGATCCAACTCTTGGAGGAGACAGAAGAGGGAGGCTAGCATTGAGAGCACAAGTAAATGAGCAATTCTTGCCTGAATCATGTGGTACTGACATAATATATCCAGTATAGTTTTTTTAAGTTCAGGTGAAATAATGATTATTTCCTATTCATGTCAGAAAACTTTTGCAAATGTCTAGATTTGTGTTTTCATCAGTAGTTAGCTTCCAGTCATAGAACCTCTTCCATTGATGCAGATCAGCAACTTCTTTGTAATTTGGAGTCATAGAGAATTGTTGCCTGGCATCACTGAGAAGTTAGGAGACTTGCCCATGGCTATATAGTTAAAATGTGTCAGAGGCAGTACTTGTATCCAGGTCTTCCTAAATCCAAGGACAGAAATCAAGGCACTATTTCATGCTATGAGCAACTAATTGGAGTAGTAGATAGAATGTCAAGCTGGAGGCAGGAAGACTCATCTTTCTGAGTTCAAATTTGGCCTCAGGAACTTACTAAGTATGTGATCCTGGGTAAGTCACTTAACCCTGTTTGCCTCAGTTTCTTCATCTGTAAAATGAGCTGGAGAAATGACAAACCACACCAAGAAAATCCCATATTGGGTCAGGAAGAGTCACAGACACTACTGAAAATCACTCAATAACAACACCTTGCTATCTCTTATTGGGCTTTTGCCCCATCTTGCTGGTGATCAAACCTCAGTGCGACATCTTTCCTATCCTGATTATCACCTCTGTTTCATCCTTACCAATAACTTGGAATGTGACTCCTGTATCCTACAACTTTCATAGGTGAGTTTTTGAATTATCTTTCTGGGACCCAAGCCTCCATGCTACTTCCTTCATGGTTCCATGGTAAGTATAAACCTCTTCTACCTCATCCCTCTCCAGCTTTTTTTGCGTTGTCTTCCCTCATTAGAATATTAGATCCTTGGGGGCAGGAGTTTGCTTGCTTCTTTTTATGTCCCTACAGTGCCTGGTATGTAGTAAGTGTCTAATAAATGCTTTATCTAGCTAAGAGGATTTGTATTTGCATATAATTAAGAACATTACAGGTAGAACACTGTTTGAATAAATATTTCTCTGCTGAACTAGGCAAAGGCTAATTCATGATAAAGTCAGGGAACCAGACAAATATCTCTGCAGAACCACAAAAATGTTCAAAGCATAGGTAATATATTCATCAGTGACTTTCTCCTAATTAGGAATTATTTTTTGTGCCTAGAGAAAGCAGAGATAATGCGGTTTAGGATGAAATTTTATACTAAAGCTTTTAGACTAGAATATCAGCTTTCTAGTTTGCCACGAATCTGTTGTATGTCCTTTTGCATGCCTATTGTCTTCACAGAACCTCAGTTCCCCCTCTTTTCTCACAGTAATTGTTATTTTTGTCTTTCTTTTTGTAAGAGGACCAATGCCATCACAGGGAAAACTAGATTTAAGTGAGGCAGAGTTGTACAAAGTCATCAGCCTCACTCTCTCTTCCAGAGTCATCAAAGTCCAGTGACAAGACAAAACGTCAGGCATTGATTGATTGACACAGTTCTTGCTCTTATAGGTTTACAATATCATAGGTGGAAGGATACATGATTTTGTTCATGTGGATACTCCCTCTTAAGGACACAGATCATAACCGAACAGTTAGCCTTCAGGAATTGCTGTAGGTGAAAATCTATATCAGAAAATGGCCTTTGATTTGAAGGTCTTGAAAGCTAGGTCAGATTTCAGCAGGCAGATTTTGGGGAGGGAAAGAGTAAAAGTAGAAAGAAAAATGGGGTAGAGTTTCCTAACAAAAATACTTAACAGAATAACAAATAATCCAGTTAGGCTAGAGAAAGAGGTGCTTATGTAATAAGGTTGTAGAGGTAGATTGGGATCAGATGGTGACAGGCCTTAAGTGTTAGACTATGGAATTTGTGCCATATTCTTTAGGCAGTAGAGAACCACAGAAGGTTGTGTCCTTATAAGAAAATTAATGTGATAGTGTCGTTAATGGATTAGGACAATAAAATAGATGTTCTAGGAAAATACTAATGAAGTAGTTGACAAATAGTATATTATAATGTAAATTTCATTTCATAAAAATCACAATTTTGTACAGGCACCACTTTTTTTGGAAAAGGAACCACAGAAGGAAAAAGATCCACATTTTGAGCCAAAACTTTTACCTACATCTGACACCTGGAATGAAGTAAAACTCACTAAAGGAGCAATTCAATTTTGCCCATTGCAGAATGAGGGGGTTAGACTGGAGGATGCCTAAGGTCCCTTCCAATACTACTATTTTGTGAATTTATAGTGTATATCATGTATAGTCATCTCTCAACCCAAGAATCAGATTCATGACTTAGTGGACAGAACCCCAGTCCTGGAGTCAGGAGACCTGAGATCAAATCCAGCCTCAGACACTTAATAGCTGTATGACCCTAGGCAAGTTATTTAACCCTGTTTGCCCCAGTTTCCTCATCTGTAAAAATGAAATGGAAAAGGAAATATCAAACCATTTTAGCTATTTCTGTCAAGAAAACCTCAAATGGGGGTCACAAGGAATCAGACAGGACTGAAACAAATGAACAATGAATAACAATAGCATAGGACTATATCTATATCTATCTATCTATATATGATCTTTGACATTATATTTATTTGAAGGTAATTAATTGTACTTTACAGGATTATAAACCCTATGAAGGCAGTATCTTTTCTTTATGTTCCCTATGGTACCTCACACAGTGCCTTATGGGAATTTAGCAAATGGTTGGTGAATTGAATTGTAATTCAAATACTTTCTCTACCTAAGCACAGAAAATCCAGCTAACTCCTAAGATCTATAGCATAAAAAAAACATACTATCCAGACCATCAATAAGAAGGCCCCTCCAACCAAAAAATGTTAGCTAAGAAATACTTCATATCAAGAGAATCCTATTACTCTTTGTATTATATCAGCAGCTAGTAGAATAGTGACTTAGATAATGTGCATTCCTTTTGGCATCCCTTGAAATATATTTTGTTTAAACTTAAATCCTTTGACTGGAGACTTCAAGTCTAGCTCTTTGATTTGGACTGAGGCTTAGCATTTGCTTTAGACTTTGGGGTAAGAGGTGCAACATAGAGATGCTAATCCCCCAGTGAAACATAAAGCTGACAGCATCCTTATATGTCTGTTCTTTTTGGTTACCATTCTTCCTCTGGATCTAAAAGCATTATTTAGAAAGAACAAGGCCTATCCTTTTGTCCTGTACAACATCCCCTCCTTCAAATAAATTCACCACCACAGATTAATTGGCACTAATACAACCATTCACAGCTGTCTACAAGATGTGAGTGAACACAGATGAGAGGCTACCTCCATACAGTTCTTTCATTCACTTCAGGAACATGATTTACTTCTTCAGAGATGTCACAATAATGTAATATGTAACCCACACCCCAGCCCTCCAGGCTCTGGACTAACATGAATGGGGCTGAGGTTAGGAGTCAGATACAGGACAGTCTTTCCTCCATCCCCCAGAAAATGAAAAAAAAAACCACACACAAAAATCCACAGCATGGTTGAGAGCAGATGTGTCTCAGATATCAGATTCAAGGGGACTTGGTGTCCAAGAACTTTTCTCTTAGGATTCATAGGGAGAAAGTTGATGCAATTTTTATAAACTTCTGCTTCCAGGAAGCCCTTAGGCTCTGAGAAGGGGGTTCTTTCTCTGTCCCTCTCCTTTTCAAATACCCTGGTCTCTTCATAGCTCTAAATAATGAACCCTGATGAGATGTCAATATCTCTCTATAAATGGGTTAGAATGGCAAAAGGGTGAAAAGGGATGAGTCTGTGATTGGAAAAAATGGCTCTTTTACAGGCAAAGCACAGAGCAGCTCCTTCCCACAATAATCAAATCAATCAATTTATACCCAGACACAGAGCTCCATCCTTCAAGAACTGTCAAGTACCATATCCATTCCATCCATTGGAAGATAAAAAGTTCTAAAAGAACTGTGGCACAATGCAAATTTGGGGGCCCTGGGTTTGAATCCCAGCTCTGCCACTTACTACCTGTGTGATCTTAGACAAGGCACCTGACCTCTGACCCTCAGTTGCCTTCTCTGTAAAGTGAGGGGGTTGGCCTGGATCACTGTTAAGATCTCTTCCAACACCAGATCTATGCTCCTATGATCCTATGACTACCCTATAAACTCATTAAGTTCATTATAGAAGTACTCTCCTGACAAATCCCTGAAAAACATAATAATAGAGCCCATTAATAATCAATGTCATGGTGTGAATAAGAGCCTATCTCAGTATAATGACAACATGGAGTGTAAAGGAACAAAACTTCTTGGCCAGAGTCAACAAGAGGTGCTCATTACTTAGACCTTCTTGCTTTTTTCTGCCACACCATTAGAAACATGAATTTCCCTTGGCAGTAAATTGAGTCATACATTAATTCTATACTCATTATAACATTAAATAGTACCCAATGAGGTTCATGGTCAAAAACATATGTTTGTTCCTAGAGGAAATAGAAAGAGAACATTATGAGAGCCAAAGTAGATTGGGGACAGTTTGGCCCCATCTTATCCAATATTGGAAATCTAAACTTCTTGTTTTGTTCAGAAACCATGGCAACCAGAGCCAACAAGTTATATAGAAGGCTATAAAGGATTCATATTTCTTATGTCCCAGATGGAAATGCCAACACAACTTCATTTTATAGTTGCCACCATAAGCACACTATATGAGTGCTTTGTACAACTATTTTTACATGAAAAACCACAAGTCAATAATGTTTATGGAACTACCATGGTGTGCAGACCACTAGAGATATGGGATATGGGAGAACAAAGACAAGAAAACCATAGAAAAGAAACAATAGGCATCTATTGATCCTGATCTTGAAGAGATCACAATATAAAAAAGCAACCATATAGGATGTAAGAATGTGAGAGCTAGAAAGAATTTTAAAGACAATTGGGATCTAATTCAATGCCCTCACTTTACAGAAAGGAAATGGAAGCTCAGAAATGTAGTGACTTGCCCAAGGTTAACACAGTGAATCATACAAGACATAGACAAAAAAGTATATACTTAATTATACTTGCATAGTTTCCTCATTTGCAGAAAAGAACCTTGAAATATTTTTCAAGGTTCTCTCAACCAGAGAGAATCATTCATTTCTAAACAATATGAGTGTAGGAATATGAACTACTGAGAAATAAGACTTCATTCCTTCAGGGAAAGTCAAAGTACATAAAATACACTTGGGTTCTAGAAGTCCAGCAATTTCTGCAGTAACTCCTTATTAACCTAGTGTAGCCTCACAATCACATAAGCAGAGGTGGAGAACCTGTGGCCTCAAGGCCACATGTGGACATCTAGGTCCTCAAGTGCAGCTCTCTGAATGCATTTGGTTTCCATCAAAGGGCCACACTTGAGGACCTATAGGCCCACATGTGGCCTCAAGTTCACAGGTTACTCACCCCTGAAGGCAATAAATAACTCATTCAAGAAGCATAAAGTGCTTCTTATATGGAAGGTACTATGCTAATGAGTAGGTCTACAAAGGCAAAAGGAGTAATTACCCCTTCTCTTAAGGAACTTCCATTCCATTGAGAATAATAATAACTGATATTTTATTAACCTTCAAAGTATGTGACTGCTTCAATTCATTAAAATATGCAAATAGTTTCACATACATAATCTCCTTGAAGCTTCACAACTTTAGACAGACACTATGGTTATTGTTAATTCTATTTTATAAATGAGAAAACAACATTGGAGTGGCTTAGTAACTTAAGTATCAGAGGTATAATCAATATGATAACCTATGTCTTTCTTATTCCCAGCCTACCATTGTAGGTTCTCGCAAATATCTAAGAAATATATCAATGGATAATATTCTTATTTTTTAAGTAATTGTTTTTGTCAGCATTTATCTAGCCAAGATAGAAAGGGTGGCTTAGTAAATAGAGCATTGGACCTGGAGTCAGGAGGAACTGAGTTCAATTCCAATTTCAGACATTACTAGCTGTGTGAACCCTATGCAAGTCACTTAACCCTGTTTGCCTCAGTTTCCTCATCTGTAAAATGAGCTGGAGAAGGAAATGGCAAACTGCTCCATTATCTTGGCCAAGAAAACCCCAAATGGGGTCATGAAGAGTCAGCCACGACTGAAATGACCAAACAACAATAAGACTAACAAGATATAAATATTATGTAGAGTAATGTTGTGCCCTGGTTATAGTTCAGCAAAACTGAAAGATCAGAAGGGGCAAAAATATAAAAGAGAATACCTTCAGATGACAAATGAACAGTCTGCACCTTGGGGTCAGAAGCTTGAATGATTCAATTGCAGCACATGAAAAGGTCAGCAGAGACAAAGCTTTTTCCTCCAGGCATAGGCTGCATTCTCACCTTTGTCCCTAGTCACTCAACTGCATAATACCCCAACAGGTATCTGAGAAGGATAACTAGCTGAAACGGGCCTTTTCACCATAAGCCAAGGAAGAGTCAGTCCTCTACTGAAGTAACTGGCAGTGAAGGTTTAGAAGCTACACTCTCGCCTGAAAGTGGCCTACCCAGGACAGCCCAGCAGCAAAGTGACCTGCCCAGTTTCCAAATGGTTAAGCAGCCTTGCCCAGTCCAAGCCTAGTAAGAAGCCATTTAAGCAGACAAGCAACCTGTTTGACCCAATCCAACAACAGACTGACCAACCTAATGGAGATGCCACATCCTTCACAGCTACATCTGAGCTGCAGAGAGACATCCATCGCTGATGCCATGCCCTACAGCAAACATATAAGACCCTCCAGAGGAAGAAAGTACATCTGGACCCTACAGTTTCCTGTACGAGTTGAAATTAGCTTTGGCCATGTGTTCCCAACATTTTGCCTCATTTTGTTGTTGTTCAATCATTTTCAGTCATATCTGATTCTTTGTGACCCTGTTTGAAGTTTTCTTGGCCAAGATACTGCAGAGGTTTGCCATTTCCTTCTCCAACTCACTTTACAAATGAGGAAATTGAGGCAAACAGGGTTAAGTGACTGGACTAGGATCACACAGTAAGTGTCCAGAACCAGATCTGAATTCAGGAATATGAGTCTTCCAGACTCCAGACTCTCCAATCCTCTTATCCACTGTGCCACCGACCTCCTCTTTGCCTTTCTACCATTGTGCTTTTGAGGGAAACTTGGAGGATAGGGTGCCAGGCCTGGAGTCAGGAAGACTTGAGTTCAAGTCTGGCCTCAGACATGTAATAACTGCTGTTTGGCCTCAGTTTCCTCAACTGTATAAAACGAAGATAATAACACTGACCTCCAGAGTTATAAGAATCAAATAAGATAATAAGTGTGAAAATGCTTAGCACAGT
The DNA here is from genome assembly GCF_028583685.1 of Petaurus breviceps papuanus. Lineage (NCBI taxonomy): Eukaryota > Metazoa > Chordata > Mammalia > Diprotodontia > Petauridae > Petaurus > Petaurus breviceps. The sequence goes on from NW_027187302.1 coordinate 2,616,584, forward strand.
GCCTTCCATAAAGTAAGTGCTATGTAAAAATCACAGATATTAGGAGAAGAAAGAGTATTAAGGCAGTTGGGGGCTCAGTGGGTAAATGTCTGGACCCGCAGTCAGAAAGATCTGAGTACAAACCCAGCCTCAGACATTCACTAGCTGTGTGACTCTGGGCAAGTCATTTAACCTCTGTTTGCCTTAATGCCCTGAAGGAATATGGAAATGGCAAACCACCCCAGTATCTTTGCCAAGAAAACCCCATGTGAAAAGTTAGACATGACTAATTGACTGAAAAACAATAAGTAGTATTATTAGTATGAGTTCACTTTTCCCTGTACACACACACACACACACACACACACACATAAATATACTCCTAGTTTGGGAACAAATGCCTTATAACTACTGATCTTGCTATTCCATTTGAGTAAAATACCTTGCTAAAGAATGGAGCAGAGTGGCATATTGTTAAAACAAAACAGTCTGGTAGGAGCTTTCATACTAGTGGAAGGGGGATAGCTATTCACAAGGTTGTCTCTAGAACTCTGAAAGTATTACCCCTCTGGGGATATGTACAAGTTAAAGAGTGACCCCAGAGGAGATATTATATGAGGGCACTTATCCACTCCATATTTTAACTGCCCTTTGGATTTGCTAGGACCCACTAGAGAAATTTTCCACCTCATTCTCTCATTCTTGGATGCCCTAATTTTTCAGGGACTCACTAGAGAAAAAAAAAATTTTTTCTTTTGTTCTAGACTTTAGTTGGATAGTCTGTTCACCCACATGTTTCCATTATAAAAATCATACCAGGTCTTTTGAAATAACTGATTGCTAATTTGAATACTTAAATAAGAATAATTGTTGTATTACAGCATACATTTCAAATATGGTGGTCATGAGGAAAAACATTAATGTTGTATTCCTAGAGTACTATTGCCTAGTAATCCATCTAAAGTGACATAGAGGACCCTGTAGTTAAAGGAGTGTCACTGGAGTCAAGAGATAAGGATATTGGGAGCATTTTTCAGGATGCTATCCAAACTTCCAGGAAATATAAAATATTTTATAAGTGATATAAGGAAAACGACAAAATGGTACCTGTTTTCTGTAAATTACCTCAGTTTATTAATTTTTTCTAAAATTTCTAGTAGGTTTGGAATTTAAGAAAGTAAATTTTGAAAACTAATTACTAAGACTCTTACAGAAGATGAGAGTACACTGCACAGGGATAAGAGTGTGCTAATGAATGAGGAAGTATCTATAGACAAATTATCAAGATTGACCTTGAAGGGAAAAACAATTGAGTTTCCAAGAGCAGTTATAGATGCCAATGGGTCTCCTCGTCTGTCATTGTGGAATCATAGGATTTATTCAAAAAAGGAATCATATCCCCCTGGGAAAGAAAGAAGGAATATCTGGGTCAGAAATATGACTGAGGCACTATAAATGGTAGGTACATGAAGTAGAAAAATGAAGTAGACAAACAGAAAGTCTCAAAGGCACAGCATTTGGAAGTATACAATCTAAAGACCTCAAAACCTGAAGTCAGTTGGCAAAAATAATAAAAATGTAGTATAATAGTGGGGGAAAGAAACTAGAAGCATATACTAAGTTCATTCAGCCTACAACTTGGAAAAAATGGAAAAGACACTTCAAGTTTGTCACATGGGTGGATAGTCATCTACAAAGGCAGCTGGAAGATGGAGTAATAAAATCTGAGGAAGTAAATATGGTTAGACTGAAGCAAGTAGACCAAAGCTTAGGCATTCCTAATTGGTTTTACAGGGCATCAAGGTGTTGTAGTGGATAGAATGCTAAACCTGGAGTCAGGAAGACCTAAATTTAAATCTGTCTCAGACACTGACTAGCTGTGTGACCCTGGGCAAGTCACTTAATCCTCTTTGCCTAGGTTTCCTTATCTGTAAAATGAGCTAGAGAAGGAAAGGGCAAACCACTCCAGTATCACTGCCAAGAAAACTCCAAACAGGGTCACAAAGAGTCAGACACAACTAAAATAACTAAACAACTGGTATTATAGTCAAACAAAAGAGGACACATTTTGATCAGTTGATAGACAAGGTACACAGGTTTATAAATTATTGTTGTTGTTTGTCCTTTGTTCTTGAAGAAGACCATGACATCAGGGAGGTGATGCTATGGCATGCAAGTGAATTGAATTTGAGTGAGGAAGGGCTGTGCAAAGACACTGGTCTCACTTCCTCCTCCAGAGTCATCCAGTGGCAAGATATAGATTGGGTCCTGATTATTTCCAAGCTGTAAAGAATAATTTGATATGGGAAATTTAGCTCAGCTAGACATCAATCCCAATATGGGCCACAAAACCCAGGCAAGTGACCACCTCTTGTCACTCAGATTTAAGGGCAAGAGATGGAATTGTAGACAGGAACAATCCACTGGGAAAAAAGCAAAGATCAAAGGACAAGTATTTATTAAGCACTTTTTATGTACCAGACACTATATTTTATGTATCAGACACTATACTAGGGGGTATAAGTATAAAGAATCAAATAATTCCTTTGTGCAAATGATGGGGCACTAATGATGGACCCCTGAAGGGCCCTAAGTTTTTCCACAAATTTCAGGAAACCTGTCCCTGAACCCAGATCCTTGACGTTCACCTGAGGCATAGCCCATCTCAGTCAATAATCCTTTTCATTGCCCTTTCATTCTGGTCCTTGTTGTCTGCATCTGGCCCACCCCAGGCTACTTGTCACTCCTTAGTCCCATCCAGATGTTCCAACAGTCCTTCTATATAAAAGTATCAATTTTTATTCTAATCAAATGTGCAGATTCTTAAACTCTGGCCCGCTTCTATTGTCAACAAAATAAACCTTGTTTCTGATTGAAAGAAGGCTTGAGCAGTCGAATTCTTTCAAGGCAGATCCATGCCCTTTGCATTTCAGGGTTCCCAGCACCCTCAAGCTGCAACACAAGGCACTTACAATCTAATGAGATCAACAGCAAATCCATATAAAAATAAATATAAAGTGAATGAATAAAAACATATGTAAAGTAGTTAAATACCAGGTAGTTTGGAGGGAGGGCACTAGCAAGGACAGAACCAACCAAGAGCAGGTGAAAAGGAGAGTTATTTTCTTCTACAACCATAGTTGGATACACATTTCTGAGACATTGTAGAGTATTGGACACAGAACCAGTCTGGAAGAACTAATTTCAAATCCTGACTCAGGACTTAGTAGCAGTGTAACCCTGGACAAGTCATTTAATCTCTCTGTGCCTCAGTGGCCTCCACCTCCCCTCCATCATAATGAGAAGGTTGAACTTGATGACCCCTTCATCAGGAAGGTCCCTTCCAGCTCTACATCTATGATCCTATGATATAGGGGTGATGGGTGAATTCAAGAAAGCTTACGATACATGGTATTGATTTTTTTAGGATTAGAATAAATTAGAATGGGATTAGAAAGGAAATCAATTATATTTAAATACGAAGGATTATAAGGGAAACCAAACATATTAAAACACAGTTATTAAAATATTTTAAAAGCAAGTTCATGGATCCCAGGTCAGGGAATAGAGAGGATTAGGACAGCAAATGGTTAATTTCAGGAATTAAGTGAGCTACACTGATTCCATTTTATGACTCAATTCTGGAACTGTGCAGTTCCCTTCCTATTCAATTAAGAATCTAGTCCAATTTCTGTCTTGTAAGAAAATTTTATTAAATTGTGGGAATTGGGATAAGACCTTATTGTATTGTTTGAAACTAGCCCTGCATGGCTGAGAAGTTGAGCCACCTCTAACTGGACCCTTAAATAAGGATTATGCTGACCAGAAATTCAGTCAGATCCAAAGACTGATGCAAAAAGTTTTTTCATAATTTCATGTCTTAAACAACCCATATCTCATCTGAAAACTGACCCTGAACTGATCAATTAATTATTGTTTCCACGTTCCTTTGATTGTTTACAGACACTTGGGGGGAGTCGAACACTTCTTTTTCTAATTTCAGGGAATTGTACCTGTTCACTCTCCCCTTCCCAACTTGGAAAGTCCCTAATTTTTCTTCCAAATAAAAATCATATTTCCTAATGTTGTATGTTTCCTTGTAATTATTTAGTTTTATTTGATTAATTGTTGTTCATGTGTAAAAGCCTGTCTTCTACTGTATTCAGGGTCTAGCCCTAAGCTGAGGAATTGGCCTGATCCCCATTTCAGAATATCAGAAGATATCTTTGTTTCTTCAACCATTAATTAAGTCACCACACAAGTTAAGAATCCTTGGTCCAGTACAGGGATGGGGAACTTGCAGCCTCAAGGCCACATGTGGCCCTCTAGGCCTTTTGACTGAATTCAAACTTCACAGAACAAATCTCCTTAATAAAAGGATTTGTTCTGTAAAACTTGGACTGGTCAAAAGGCCACATCCAAGGACCTAGAAGGCAACATGTAGCATCAAGGTTGCAGGTTTCCCATCCATCTAGTAGAAGGGTTGATTCTGATAACTGAATCATATGTGGCACTAGTCAGATAATATGTCCTAAAACACCCAAAGTTAATCTTGTTATAAAGACCATGACACTAAAGAGTGCCAGCTGGCAATCATTACATGCCTTGGCTCTCATCTGTATACAAGGGGATAGTCAGAGATGTGGGAGAAAGAGGGAGGAGGAAATCAAATTCCCTTTCATTCCTACTTTATTTCTTAGTCTGCTTTCATAAACTTTTGGCTTTAGGTACACAAGCAAAATCTGCCCTTGCAAAAGGGCCTTGCTTGTTAACTTCTCATTATTTTGACCTTATCCTCTATTCTTCCACCCCCAAATAGAACTAGGATTTCTCAAAACCATGCCAAAGCTTACATCTTCCTTTCATTTGGATGTTTGATCACTGCATGATAAGGCATCCAAATCCATCTGTCCAAATTCATAGTTCTCACTGTTGCAGCTTACCTTTCAGGATATTGAAACAATATTGCTTATAAAGCAGGTGATTCAATGATTCAATCTGCCCCCCCACCAACACCAGCAATATAAATTGGGTTCTTCTGAATTTCTATTTCAAGGAGGCGGTCAATCATGACAACATGAAAAACATTCTCTCCTAACGATACCCTTTCCAATTTTCACTACCTCATTGTTTCTTGGACATTTCTGGAGTCAACTCATAAAACTTTGGCAAAACCATCAATAGAATAGGCTACTCCAGGAAGTCATTAGCTTGCCTTCATAGAGAAGGAATGACCTTCAATCAAGGATCTATAGGAAAGATTCTTCCCTGGGTGAAAGATTGGACTGGATAATTGTTAAAAATCATTTCCAACTATAAAATTCTATGATTCTGTGATATTATGGCAAAAGGTAGATGTAGTAAATAGCATGTGCACGAGAACCTATCATATGACCATTCCTTTCCTAATACCCAACCTATAAAATAGGCATGACCCAATACCAGAGGGTCTCATTACAAGTGGTAACAGCACAATTCAAATAAAGTTCTCCTCTAATGCCTTATTGGAAGGTAGATGTTTCCCTGAGTTCCCAAAGGCTATACCTGTGATGCACAAATCCTGCCAGATTCAAATATGTTGGCAAGATTTGGAAAACAGGCACAGTAAAGAACTATGTACCTATTATACACACACCAGTCTGGCTAAGTTCAGAGACATTCATCACCAAGTTGCCACAGGGTGATGAATTTTTTGACCATAGCAACTCTTGACAAAAACCATTTACTAAGTCACAGAGGACTTGTGATCAGCACCAGTAGAGAGAATTATAGTTGTTATTCCGTCATTTGAGTTATGTCCAACTCTTGGTGACTCCATTTGGGATTTTCTTGGCCAAGATATTGGAGTGGTTTGCCATTGTCTTCTCCAGCTCATTTTGCAGATGAGGAAACTGAGGCAAACAGGGTTAAGTGACTTGCCCAGGGTCACCCAGTTAGTGTCAGAGGCCAAATTTGAACTCAGGTCTTCCTGACTCCAGGCCCAATGCTCTATTAACTGTGCCACCTAGATGCCCTGAGAGAGAGACAATCTTACTCAAATAGTTTTGAGATTCTCCCTCTACTGATTCAGATCACAATTCATCCACATTCCTGCCCATTCTGTGTGAGAATTGTCCAAGTCCATCCACTGTCCTAAGCACCTTAGTCAAGTACTCTTGATATCCTGAAGATACCAATGGATCTTGCAGGCTGTCCATTGTTCTCATCATGAAACCATCTCATCTAATTTTTCAATCATACATTTCTTTGATGGCACTTTGTACAGAGCTTCTCCTCCATGATTTCTTATTTGGGATGGGTTGTAGCCTGTTCATGCCCACCATCAACATTTCCATTTTTGTTTAGGTGATTTTCATCCCTTCACCATATATTAATATATAGGAAGAAATACCCACACCAATAAAATCAAGATACTTGGAGCACTCAGATGTCTCTTAGACAGCCCTATGTCATATATCCTGAGGCCAGTATAATAGAGATCTCAGTCTGCCAATATTCATTTTTGAGAATTTTGTTCCAAACATTTTCACTGAATCCACTGAATGAAAAGTTCACCACGACCTCTCCTGAGGCTCCATTGTATATACAGTACCCACAAAATGTGGAGAATGGTTTTCTTCTTCAGCTAAGCAATTGATTTACTTTCAAAAGGTTCATTTAGCTCTAACTCAGTTGGGTAGGAAGTGTACCTTATTATGAGGATGATCACAACATTAAGAGCCAGCTGGCAGTCATTACATGCCTTGATTCACAGCTATAGCAGGGCAAAGAAAAGACTGTGAGGCAGGAGGTGGAAATCAAATTTCTTTTTATCCCTATTATATTTCTTAGTTTGGTTTCATAAACTTTTGGCTTTAGGGACACATCAGAACTTTCCCTTATAAAATGAACTTGCTTATTAACTTCTCATCATTTTGTCCTCCTATGTCCAAATAGAACGTGGCTTTCTCATGATACCTGCCTAAGCTTAGAGTTTTCTTTTATTTGGAGTTTTGTCCATTGCACGGTGATGAAGCATCTAATTCCATCTACCAAGATTTTGAGTTGTTACCTTATAGTTTCCTTTTCAAGAGTCTTGTATAATGCTTGTGCTAATTTCCCCTTTCCTGACAACATGGCATATTGTGGAGGGAAATAATAGTTGATTATTTCTTTTTTTTTTTTTAGCAATTGAGGTTAAGTAACTTGCTCAAGGTTACAGGGCCAGTCATTTCTGGGTGTGGTACTAAGTATCTGAGCCCAGATTCAATCCCAGGTTATCCCGACTCTGGGGCTGGTGCTCTTACTCGCTGAGCCACCTGGCTGCCCCAATAGTTGATTATTTCTGATTGGCCATGTGACTAATAAAATTTCAGAATCATCTGGAATAATGTCCCAGATCAGATTTTCAGGAATAGGAAAAATGTTACCATGTCAGGCTGCACCTAGACTCTCAAGCAATGATGGAAAGAACTCTATTCAGAATCAGAAGAGTAGAGTTTGAATCTTGGTCAGTTATTTACTATGTGATCTTAGTCAAGTTATTTACTTTCCATGACCTCAAGTTTGCTCATCTGCTAGATCAACTAAATAAACTCTAAAGTACACTCCAGCCCTAAGTTCTATGAGGAAGGCAGATGCCTGCTGTGGATATTGAGAACTGTCAAGGCTCCTTCCCTTCCTCACAGCCAAATCACAGGGAACTCCTTTTGGTTGTTTCATAGAATACTCTATAAACAGCAAAAATAAACAAAAGGGTGTGTTGACCAGCACAACTGATTAGCTTGGGTGCGATAAATCTTGACCAGACCGCCAAGTCTGGAAAGCTCTGTTGGTTCCAAGTGGCAGAATTATAGTCTCACTTTTGATCTAAAATTCCTGTTTTGGTCATTCCTCTGCCAGCTAGACTAGTGTGACTTTGCTCTGTGTCTCGAATTTAGCCACATGACTGCTGATGGCTTCTGAACTTCTTCCTTTCTCCATGCACAGCCTAGGACCTCCCTACCCAGGAATACCACTTCCCTGTGCAGATCCATTTCTCTTTCTACTCTGGATATGTAACCCAGAATTGAGGAATGGGTGGCAAAGCTGCCAGCTCATTCCTGAACCCATTATAGTTAACTGAGTATAATTGTGCTCTGGTATGTCTCCTGGACCTGGTACACAGCCTCTTCCTAAGTGCTGGAGTACCCTGCCATGGGGTATTCCTGGCCAGACTCCATTCGCAGTGTCTGCATACCTCTCTGTCTCCCTATAATGAGGGTTTCTGCATTTCCTCCTCAGGATTCAATCTGGTTCATTTTTTAGATCTGCTTAGAAGTTTGCGGAAGGGAGCTCACCACACTGCTTCTTATGATCTGGAAGTTCACTCTCTCCCTTGACTACTGCTTACATGGAAAGTACTCTCCACCCCTGAGGCCTCACCTTCTGATTGGTTGGTCCCTCCCAGAACCCCCAATTTAAGGAGGAAGCCCAAGCCAAAAATGTCATCATCTGTCTACATGGTATACTACTTACCTATCTCCACAGGACTTTCTTGACCATGCCCACACACTTGGCTACTTTCTGCCTCCCTCAGTTCATCCTTTTCTGCTTCTTTTTATGTGTCTTCCTCCATTACAATATAAATTTCTTTTTTTTTTTTTGCTTTTTGGAGGGGGAAAGGCAAGGCAATTGGGGAACTTGCCCAACGTCACACAGCTAGTAAGTGTTAAGTATCTGAGGTAGAATTTGAACTCAGGTCATCCTGATTCCAGGGCCAGTACTCTATTCACTGAACCACATAGCCACCCCAGAACATAAATTTCTTAAGGCCTCCCTTTCTGCTTTTACTTGTATTTCTAGCACTTATCACAGTACCTGGCATATAATGAGTGCTTAATAAATAAATGCTTGTTGACTGACTGACCTTAACAGTAATATGTGAGTCAAAAAGGAGATGGTTTGGGGGAAAATACAATGAGTTCACTTGGGACATGCATGTTAAATTGAAGGTGTCTGCAGGGCATCCAGGTCAAAATGCACAATAAACAGTTAGAGATGTGAGACTAGAAATCAGGATAAAGGTTATATGTTTAGAAGTTTTTTTGTGTCCAACTCTACATAATGCCATTTGGTGTTTTCTTAGCAAAGATACTGGAATGGTTTGCCATTTCCTTCTAATTTTATAGATGATGAAACTGAGGCAAACAGGGTAAGAGACTTTCCCAAGGTCACACAGCTAGTAAGTGTCTGAGGCCAGATTTGAACTCATGAAGATGTGTCTGCTTGACTCAAGGCCCAGCACTCTATCCACTGCACCACCTAGCTGCCCTTATAGGGTTATAGTTAGACAAAAAGATCTAAGAATCATCTATTGCCTGTTGGATCTCTCGAACTGAATGTCTTGCAGATATCTCAGACTCAATATGTCCAAAACAAAATTCATTATCTTTCCCCAAAAAACATATCCCCCTTTAAAACTTCCCTGTTACTATTAAGGGTCCTACCATGCTCATAATCTCAATATATTCTTCAATTCTTCACTTGCTCTCACCCCATGTATTACTCTGTTACTACATTTTATCTATAATTCCTATCCTCACAATATGTCTCTTATTCATTCTTATCTCTCCACTCCCACAGCCACCGCCATGGTACCAGCCCTTGCCACTTCACACCTGGACAGTTGTAATAGCCTGATAGTTGATCTCCCTACCTTAAGTTTCCCCCAGACTCCAGTCTATCCTCCACTCAAATTCCTAATTTTCCTAAAGTGCAGTCTTTATCACCCCATTCTCCACTGTCCTCTTCACATACTGTAGAATCTGGCCACACTGAGAAGAGAATTTGCTATTCTCTATATAAAACAGTCCATCTCCCAACTCTCTGTGTTTTTGCTGTATATCTCCCATGCCTGGAATGCTACCCCTCCTTATCTCTGCTTCTTGGACTCTTTCAATACTCAACTAAATCCCACCTTCTACAAGAGGCCTTTACTGGTCCCTCCTCCAATTCATCACTGATGGTGCCTTCCCTCTGAAATACCTTCCATTTATATTGCATTGACTTATATAAATCTTGTACATAAATAATTGTTTTCAGGTTCATGAGTTCATTTGGGGGCATATTGTGTTTAAAGGGTCTACAGAACAGCCAAGTCAAAAGACACAATAGGCAGTTGGAGATGTGAGACTAGAGATCAGTACAGAGGTTATATGTTTAGAAGTTTTTCATGTCCAACTCTACATAACTCCATTTGGTGTTTTCTTGGCAAAGATACTGGAGTGGTTTGTCATTTCCTTCTAATTTTACAGATGAAGAAATTGAGGCAAGGTAAGAATGAGAGATCCTTAAGGGAAGAACCTTATTTTTTTTTTACTTCTCTCTGTGTCCCCATAACTATGTGCCTGGAACATAGAATATTTTTAATAAATGCTTGTTGTTGTTGATGATGAGAAGGAGGAGGATGAAACTAAGGAATGAAGTTAGTAAACCAGAAGAAATAATTTGCATATATAAATGGAAGGACTGAAAAGATAAATTGAAGTTTCATATAATAAGTGGCATTTCAATGACACAACTACCCTATGAGGTAACTGTCAGAGGCATTTTACCTTTATTTTACATATGAGGACACTGAAATGTGTAGAAGTTCAATCATTTGCCCAAGATCCCATAGCTTGTATATGTCTAAGACAGGATCCTAATCCAGGTATCCTGATTCCAGGTCCAGTGATTTAGCTACTTTGCTGGTGGACTACTGCAGGGGAAATAAGGTAAAGAAGACACAGCCTTTTTTTGACAAGTTATTAAACAAATGAATTAAAGAAATTGTCAGAGCCATAATACACAAAGACAATGCTAAGATATCTTTGTGAATGAATAAGACAAAAAGGATTTGGTGAAAATGGTAATACAGGGAGGTTGGTTTTGGAATTGATTGAATGACCTGACCCAATAAACAATGAGCACTGTCAACCTGGAGAGTATCACAGGGCTCTGTCTTTATTTCCATTATATTCATTTTTATTAGTGACTTTAATAAAGGCAAAAATAACATTATTATCAAGTTTGAGAATGATACGAAGCTAAGAGAAATGAAACACACTGGGTGGCAGAATCAGTATCCAAAGTGATTTTAACAAGCAAAATGATGGGCCAAGTGTAAGAAGATAAACTTTAATGCCTACATGTAGATTTTTTTAAGTCATATCCTTATTCCATGTATGATCATGTGCTGTCCCTCATGCCTGAAATGTTCTCCTTCTCTCCTTGCTCAAGTATAAAATAATAATGATAGCTATTTTTATATCACATTTTAAGGTTTACAAAGGCTTTGCAATTTCAAACACATAACTCTAAGAAGTAGGTGCTTTTATTATCCCTATTTTACAGATGAGGTAACTAGGTATACTTTGGATATGTCACATAGCCTGTGTCTGAGGCAAAATTTGAACTCCAGTCTTTTTTATTGTAGGTCCAGTGCACTATACACTGTACCACCTAGCTGCCAATAGGAAAGAATTAGCTAAATCTTGATGTTTTAATGGAATGCAAACTCAATATGGGGGCAGCTAGGTGGCAAAGTAGATAGAGCACCAGTCTTGAAACTCAGAAATATCTGAGTTCAAATCCAACTTCAGACATTAGCTATTTGACCCTGGGTAAGTCACATAACCCTGTTTACCTCAGTTTCCTCATCTGTAAAATGAACTAGAGAAGGAAATGATAAACTACTCCAGTATCTTTTTTACTTTTATTTTTAAATTTTATTTATTTTTAGTTTTCAACATCTACTTCCATAAGCTTTAAATTTTTTTCCCCTTCTGTTTCTCCTTCCTCCCCAAGATGGCCTGCAATCTGATATAGGCTTTACATATGCATTCCTATTTGATATATTTTCACATTAGTCATGTTGTATAGAAAAATTATAACAAATGGGAGAAACCATAAGAAAGACAAAACAAAACAAAAAAGGAAGATAGTCTGCTTCACTCTGCATTCGGACTCTGTGGTTCTTTTTCTGGATGTGGATGGCATTTTCCATAATGTGTCCTTTGGAAATGTTTTAGGTCCTTGCATTGCTGAGAAGGGCTAAATCTATCAAAATCAGTCACCACAGACTGTGGCTGTTACTATGCACAATGTTCTCCTGGTTCTGGTCACTTCACACAGCATCAGTTCATATAAATCTCTCCAGGCTTTTCTGAAGTCTGCCTGTTCATCATTTCTCATAGCACAATACTACTCCAGTATCTTTGCCAAGAAAATGCCAAAAGGAGTCACAAAGAGTCAGACAAGACTAATAAACAAAAAGCACTCAATATATTGGGACAGTAAAAAAAAAACCCTCTTTTGTAATATTAAGCTATATTCAGGTATACATTAATAAATTTTCAACAAGGATTTCTTTTAAAATATTTATATTTATAAAAAGATAAAATATTACATATGCACATATAATATGTACATATATAATACTTACATGGATATGTCTGTTATACTTTTAAGTTTAATCTGCATTATTAACATTCTCTCCCTTACTTTGTTAAGACTAGGCAATAAATAAAATATAAATCAAGCCTGGATTTGTAGCCTATGTCAATTTCCAAGGTGTAAGAGCTCTCAAAGAATATATAACAATTGACTCTAACCAGTCAGTCCAAGCTGGCTCCAGCACATTTCTGGATATATTAAAATATAATGTCCAGAATAAGTGACATGATATTCCCGCTGGACTCTACCATTTTCTAATAATATCTGAATTTTTATGTGTAGCTCTTGGTGCCACATTTTAGAATGTATGTTGACAGTGTATCTAGAATACAGGAGATCAACATATATCTAGACAGTGACATTAGACCAGAAAAGAGAAGACGTGTGGAGTAGAATGAGTGTGAGAAACATGATAGCCATCTACAAATTCTGGACTGTCATATAAAAGAGCCATTAGTTTTGGTCTGTCAGAGTCCTATGAGAAGACCTAGGGCCAATAAATGGAAGGGACAGGGAAACAGATTTCAGATCAATTTAAGCAAAAGCATTCTAATAATTTTTGTTGTTGTTCAGTTATTTCAGTTGTATCTGACTCTTTATGACTCTATTTGGGGTTTCTTGGCAAAGATCCTGGAGGGGTCTGCCATTTCCTTCTCCAGGTCATTTTACTCATGAGAAAACTGAGGCAAACAGGCATAACTGACTGGTCAAGGGTCACACAGCTAGTAGGTGTCTAAAACTTGATTTGAACTCATGAAGATGAGTCTTCCTGTTTCTAAGCCCTATACTATATCCACTGTGCCACCTAAGTGCCCTATCCTAACAATTAGAACCTTCCAAAAATGGAATGACAAGTAAAAAATTCCCCATCACTAGAAGTCTTCAAACTGAGCCTGGATGCTCAGTTGTGGGGGATATTTTCACAAAGATTTGTGCTTCTTGTTTGGTTTGGAATAGACTACCTGTGAAGTCCTTTCCATCTCAAAGAATCCACTGTTTTCTCCCCAGGATAAAAGCACCCCAACTCTAGCATTTCAGGAATAGTAACTGTGCCATCCTTTTGATGTTAAGTACAGCATCCCAGTGGGAATAAAAACTGGTCCTGAAATTGAGCATCTGATGGGTAGTCTGTCATTAAAGACAGCTAGCTGGTTGTTACTATTCTTGACTTTAGATTTACTCTTGACTTTAGATCAAGTTGCTGGATTTTTTTTAAAGGCACTCAAGAGTTATGGTTTTCTTTCTGGAAAGGCTCTGGTAGTATTTTGAAGAAAATTCACAGACTGCACCTGCACATATAAAATGTAGTTACTGTAGGTTGGAGCATTTCTCAGGCTCTTTCCTGTAAGCGCCTATCAGCACCCACATAATATGTGCTGCTCCATTCTGCGTTGCCCCTACAGCTGTGGCTGATTCCTACTGTACTCCATATTTGGCCCATTTCACTTGACAGAACAACCTACCAAAGCTTTTATGTGAAATAGTCTGTCAGACACAACCTAGTGATTTGTCTATGAGCTCATGTGTTGTTTCTCAGTCCAAGTCAGCACATTCTCCAAACCTTTCCTTTCCAGACTTTGATTTGGCTTTGGCTGTGAAGGATAATTAAAGTTTGCTGGGGAGGGAAGCGATGTCTTGCCAACCCTACTGCTTTCCTGAGGCAGGATTCCCAAAGCAATTAGGGTTGCACAGAGGGAAGCTTTCTGTAGACAGTAGGTGTCCTTTCAGATATGATCAGGAGTCAGTAATCCCTAGCATTTATTGTCAGTCAGTGGAAGCCAAAGGGTGCCATATGTGAGAGTCACAGTCTACTGACAACTACTAGACTTAGAATCAGGAAGACTTTCGTTTGAATCCTGCCTCTGACATATTACTGTGTGATAATGGGCAAATCACTTAACTTCTCTGAAATTCTGTCTCCTTATCTCAAAGATGGGGATTTTAAGACCTGTAATATCTTAGAGGTTTTTAACAAGGTTCAAATGAGATAAATTTAAATCATTTTGTAAGCCTTAAAGTGTTATATAAATGTCTATTGTTATTATTTTAATTGTCATCACTAATATACAATTTATGAGGTTTACCATTTTGGTACTTATACCAATGAGAAAAAATACTTCAATGATTCAGTTCCCACTATTATTTCTATCCTAGAGGGCCCAAATGTTTTAGAAATCACAAAATTACAGGTCTAGTAGAGGTAATCTCAAGGGATACCTAAGTTACTCTAAAGCTATACCATTCCAGGGTAATAGTTTCACAAATGTAAAATTTAAAGCTGTCTCAATCGTTTTGTGAGGAAATTTGTTCCACATAATAATACGTGCCTTCTCTTTCCATCCTAAGAATAACAGCATGAAAAAAGCATTCTTATTTCCCAATGGTAAGCAAAACTCAGGAAGGAAGAGACTTTCTGCTATATCATCCGTGGAACCCTCTCTTTTTTTTTCTTTTTCGGAGGGGAAAGGTAGGGCAATCGGGGTTAAGTGACTTGCCCAACGTCGCATGGCTAGTTTTTGTGTGTGTGTGTGTTAAGTGTCTGAGGCTGGATTTGAACTCAGGTGCTCCTGACTTCAGGGCCAGTGCTCTATTCACTGTGCCATCTAGCTGCACCCGTGGAACCAATGGTTCCTAAAGACTTTTGTCTAATTACATCCCAAGTCTAGCTGGGGCTTTCTTTGTACCCTTCCGCTTTGGGTAGAAACTAGAGTCTTTGGTCAGGGTTGGTCATACTAGTACTTAGAATGTTGAAAGCAAGAAAGGAAATTTTGGCCCCCATCAGACATAGAATGAACAAGAAGCCCTCATTTTTCTCAAAGACGTAAAAAAAAAAAATAGATGACTCTGTACAGATAGAAACATTGTGTGAACCTAAAATTTGGCAGGCTAACAGGTATACCTTTCCCACTGACATTTGGTAAACTAGCCTTAAACAATATTTTCCTTTTAATGGATTTACTGGTGTTCTTAATTTTATGCATTTCTAATCTTTGTATATTGACAGCCAGGTCAACAGAGGGGCTCATCTAATAGAGCATTCCAAAGTTCACCAACAGATAGCACCTATAGTGAGGTCAGCAGGACCTTTTGAGATAACAAAATCTCTGGGAGAGAGTGTGAATATGATCTGAATCAATGAAAATTTTACCTATTTGGTGATAGTTGTTTATAAGCATAGACAGAAAGCTAGGAGCCAGGAAGACCAGAGCTCAGGACTCTCCTCTAAAACATTCAATTAGTCAGTTAAAAATCATTTAATACCTATTCAGTGTTAAGCATTGCACTGAGCATCGACTTGGTGACCCTGGGTAATCACTTAATGTCTCAGTGATCTATGTAAGATATCTAAAAATATAAGTCGCAAAAAAAGCCAGCTTTCATTTGAAGCAAGAATTTCCCTTATAACAATGAATTCATAAGCCCAGTCCTTATCTCACTAGTAAAAATGAACATTCAAATGCAAATTCGACAATTCCTTACTAAGCTCCTGCTATATGTACTGAGCTATATTCTCAGCATTGAGGACAATCCCTGCCCTTGTGGAGATTAGTCTCATGGAAGAATCAGACACGCTCCCATGCACTGATGGATCTGTGTGTGACTGGGCTGACTCCTTCTAGGGACATAATTCTTAACCCATCCATGTCTTCCCACCTTAGGCAGTTCTTGTCCATTTCCTCCTATAAATCTACCACACAGAGTCCACCAAAGGTGCTGAGGGGCTTTCTTTATGTTCTTTTGAAATAATGTAGACACCAAATGAGTATGTGGTTCTACTCATGGGTGACTAGGGCTCTGCCTTAGGGAGCTGAAATTCCAAGGACACAGCTTTTGATCTCCTACTGAAGATAAAAACAACTGAGCTCAGCCCTGAATTTGCAAGATTATCTAGTTAAAATTATTGTTGTTGTTTTAATTTGTCCCTCCTTCTGGAAAAGGACCTTGACATCAGGGAAGTAATGCCATGACTCGAAAGAGAATTGGATTTAAGTGAGAAAGGGCTGTGCAAAATCACCAGTCTCACTTTCTCCTCTGGAGCCAACTTGGTCTAGTGGCAAGATATAGATCAGGACAACTGGACATGGCCCTGGATGTGGTGGGAGACTTTGACCTTTTTAAACGAAGATCTTTAACAGATCTCAGTCTGACTGAGTCAATGCCCTTTAAGTGATTAAGACAAGGTAAGAAATGAGGCAGAGAATAGTCATTTTTATCTAGTCAAAAAAAATCAATCTGGGAGGGAAAGAACCTCAGGGTTTCAGGCCAGAACAGAAACAATTGCTATTTACATTCACTCTCAACCAATCATCATCCCAAACAATGATCAAGTAGATCTTGGCCAGGACCTATTTTTGGCCAATGAACGACAGCCAGAGTGATTTGGGTTTAAGGCAAGGTCCTTAGGAATGAAATCTAGCCTGTAAGCCCCAAGATATCTTTTGAGGTTTCAGTGATCAAAATTCACATTCCTCTGGCCTGAACACCCTTAGGTAAGAGTATGATACTAAAATATAGTGTTGCTCAATGAAGATATCCTATTTTCAGCCCCACCACCAGCCACATGCCTTCTCTCCCTGTATGAAGAGTACATCTTTTTTTTTAAATCAAACAGTTCCCTAAAAATATTTTATACTGCTTCTCTTAAGTAATCTCTTCTTTGTTAAGTACTGTAGACTACAACATTTTTTTTCTTTTTGTTTATTTTCAGAAAGGCTTTTGATATGGTGGATAGAAACTTGGCCTTGAAGTCAGAAAGACCTGAATTTAAGTCTTGCCTCTGATACATACTGTCCCTGACTCTGAGCAAGTCAATTCACCCCCTAGTGCTCTATTCTGGGCAACTTGCCAGCATGGAGTGTAGTAAAGGGAATTTCCTCTTCCATGAGTTCCCCATACCAATGAAATCATGAGTATAGTCCTTTATTTCTATCCCACATTCATTCTGTTGCCTGGGTGATTCTCAACTTCAGTTCTTCAGAGAATACAGTGTTCCATGACTTGGAGTTATACAAAATGTAGAGATAACTATAATATTCAATAACAAATAATAGATACATCAGACAGGTGCAAAACAATATACTTTTCTGGTTAGCATTACATATCATACGAGTAGAACTTAATTTTTGGAACACTGACTACCAATGTCTAATGTCTGATGTATATCATGGCAAGGTTTAAAGAAATACTTGTAAGGCAACAAACTATTTTTCCCCTGCCCACTAGTATCGGGAGAAATAAATAATCTCCCCATAAATAATATCATAGGGAAACACTGCTAGTGTATTTTCTAACAAGTTGCAAAATTCCTACTTGGAAGGGAAATAAAGGAGTAATTACATGCAAACAGAAATAGAAAATTCTCCAAATTCAAGGGAGTCAACAGTGAATTGAAAACATAACTTTGAAATGCTGGTGAATAAATCATTGTAGGACTTGCTTTTATTGGAAATTATAGTCATTTCCTGTTTATAGAAGTAAATTGCAGCTGGAGACCTATTTAGGTATGGCATATATGTAACATCAATCCCTTAGGCATAAGGTAAGCTATTTTAAAAATACAATTAACCAGCTGCATCATAGAATATGTAAGATGGTTCTTCCCACCTTTATTCTTGTCAGCAGAGGCAAATAACTATTACCTTCTTGGACACAGAGGGTAGGAGTCACAGGCTCAATGTTCCTAATAGATAGAAGCCAAAGGCAGGGTGACTAGGGCTTTGCCCAAGGGAACTGAAATTTTGATGACACTGACAAATCTTGAACTAAGGAAATAGAAACAACTGAGATTTGCGCCTAGTTTGTGAGAATACTTAATTAAAATAAGAAAGACAGTGACTTTATCCTTTCACACCATCTACAAGACACATGTCGGGTAAGCTCCTCACCAGCCTCAGTTCAACCTTGGTCCTTTCCTTGGAATTGGCTTTTCAGTTTCCTAGAGGTTATGTCGCCAGCATAGGGTCTCAACTGATTTTAGGGTGCCTTTTCTGATGTCTGTGCTGTTTTGACTGGGTGCCAGAATTGCTAGTTCTAATTCTGAGAGATAATTTTTTTACAGTTATTAATTAGCCCCTTGGAAATTGTTAATTAACCCTTTATATTACTAATGAAGAGCAATTGTAGCATTAAGGTTCATAGAAGATTAGGGTTAAAAAGAAAATTCTAGATCATCTGGGTTAACCTCTTTACAACTGAGGTTCAAATCACTTCCTATGATTTACCCACAGCTTGTGACTTTGGGTTGTATTCAAACCAGGAACAGAATCCAGGTCTTCTGAGACTCTGCCCAGGAATCTTTCCACTTAACTATGTTGTTCCCTGTGGATAAATATTTGTAAAGTATTTTGAGTTTTTCTACAGAATCCTACCAAATTCAAAACATTTTCCAAGAACAGGAAAAACTATGGAGCTACCCAAAAATCAGTAGAAAGAAGCTAATGCTGCCTTTAAAGTTTGGGAGTGTATGTGAATAAAATATACTCAAATGAATCAGAGTCCTTTCTTTATATTCCTATCCATTTGAATTCTGGGGCCCCAAGACAAAAGGTCAGAAATGGGCCTTTACCCTGAGTTAAGACTAAATCAAAAAGATCTCCCAAAAGATAGGCCACCAACGTGACCCCTTTCGTGTAGTGTCCTACAATACAGAGATCACTCACATGTGTCTATGCCTTGAAGACATCTAGAATCCCCAAAGGTATCCTTGGTCCCTTGTTCCTTATCCAAGCTCTCCTATAGAACCTGCTTATCTCTTCCTAGCTTCCTTAGTAACCAGAAAAGCACCACTGAAAATACATTTTTTCCTCCCTCTGGTGGGTCAGTGGTAATAACAACAACTAGTATGTATATAACACCTACTGTGTGCCATTCATTCTACTAAATAAGTACTTTACAAACATTATCTCATTTTATTATCACAATATCCCTGTTATTATCCCCATTTTACAGTTGAGAAAACTGAGTCAAGGAAAGATTAAGTGACTTGCCCTGGGACACATAGCTAGTAAATGTCTGAGGTTGGATTTAAATTCAGATCTTCCTGCCTCTGGGTCCAGCATTCCAGACACTGCACCTCCTAGCTATAATGAAAGCCATTCTAGTCCTTATATTGGGTATATAGCTGTGTGACACAGTGGATAGAGTGCTGGTCCAGAAATTAGGAAAACCTGAGTTCAAATGCAGCCTCACATATTTACTAGCTGTGTGACCCTAGGCAAGTCACTTAACCCTGTTTGCCTCAGTTTCCTCATCTGTAAAATGAGTTTGAGAAGGAAATGGCAAACTACTCCAATATCTCTGCCAAGAAAACCTAAAATGGGGTCATGAAGAGTCAGACATGAAGCAACTGAACAATAACAAAATCCTTATTCCTAGGATATTAGAAATACGTATTTTTAAAAATTGATTTAGTTGGAAAAAATGCAGATGACTCCAATGAAAACAATCAACCCAGAGATATATGACCTATAAGTGAAACCTGAGACACAATTATTTTCCCCTAAGAAGAATTATATGGGCAATCGTCTATAACAAGTGGCACATGTATGGATTAGCAATTTTCAGCTATGAGAAATGAGATATCAAGTTATAGAGGAAAGGAGTTAGAGTTTATCAGGCCCTTGTGGGAGTATAGCAAATTTCACCAGGAATGATGTGATCCCAGTATCATATAATCCAAGGTTTGTAGAGCTGGAATGGATATTATTATCATTAGTCAGGTGGAATAGGAGGAGGAGGGCTTTGAACCCTAGTTTCATCAGTATAGGGAAGGAACTCCCAGGGTAGAAACTTCTTCCACAATATGGATTGGTAACTCCCCTGTACTTTATAGTCTTGAGAATCGCCTGGGGCACTGACACTTGACCATGGTCACACAGCCAGTCTGTATCCAAAACAGGACTTAAACCCAAATCTTCCTGATTCTATGGTTGGCCCTCAAACCCCAAAGCCATTCTGCTTCTCGTTAATAATAGCAAACATTTGTAATAGCATTTGAAAGTTTACAATGTTTTATACACATTATTTCATTTGATGCTCATAATAGCCATGAGAAGTATGTAAAAGTATTATTATTGTCATTTTATAGGTTGGGAAACTGAAATTTAGAGAGAACATAGGATTTAGAGCTATATGAGACCATAGAGTTTATCTACTTCAACCCTCTCATTTCATTAAAAATGAAGCAACTTTTTTAAAAATTAAGTAACTTTCCCAAGGTCACATGACTGAGATACTTGAAATTTGTTCTGCTGACTCCAAATCTAGTACTTTTTCCATCATTTCCTCTCTGTTGCCTTTAGGTTTTAGAGACCTTATTCACCCTTCTCATTTGCAAATGAGGAATCTGAGTCCTAGAGAAATAAAATGATATGTTCAGTGTCATACAACTAATTAATAGCAAAAACAACTACTGGGACTTGAACTAAACAGAAAAAAAAATTAAGTTATAAAGTTATTTTACTTTAGTTGATTAAAAAGTGCTAACCCAAAAAAAAAAAAGAAAAGAAAAGAAATTAATGTGGTTTAGAAAGTAATTCCTTTCTCTTGTCCCCTTATTATAGTTATGTCAACACCCATATTGTATCATCCTGTCCTCTTAGGAAAAGGAGCAAAAGAATGGGTACTTTAAATATGTAACCTCTATCTCAGGGCTTCCCAAGATTCTGGGCTCACTCACATTAAATCCAACTCTGAGGACTGACCCCATGAAGATCATTTTCTCCTTTTAGCTTTTTTGCTCCATGGAAATCTCCAGTATAAAGTTTAGGTATAGCTCATGTGCAGATTTCTCCAAATGTGGATAACAGGATACTCAGCTTCCCATTTCAGGACACTGGGTGACCCAGTAATGTACAAGAGAATCAAGTTTAGGGCAACCTTTATTTTACCCCTACAGAATATACATGACACAAGGTGCTCCCCAGAAGCCAAGAATAAATACACAAACATAAAACACTCAAATAGCCCATCAGCCCTCCTCTCCCTCCTTATCCAACCCCCCCAAGGAGAGACCTAAACTTGGAATTCCTATCCAGATTATCCTTTGTCATTCTACTGAGTTACTCTCTCCCAGCCTTACAGCCTTCTTACAAGTGTTATTCTAGATTGGTTTGAATAACATTTAAAAAGTAGCAGAAGGGATTTAGGCACTTTTTTAAAAGGAAAAAATAATGGAATACCTTCCAACCTCCCTGTTCACTACTTCTTCATTCTCCTAATATCCACCTCAAATGGAATATTTTGATAATCCACTGCTAAGAACAGTGATAAAGACACAGATAGTAGAAGGTACATAAGGAGTAGTCTGTAAGAAAGGTTTACAATTTTGCATATGTAAAATCTGATTTGAGTGAAGGGAGGATGGACGTAATAGATCCCTGAAAGATATAGTATAAAAAATAAATTATTTCACCAGAAGTGGAACTAATAGAAAAAGGATGAGTAGGGAGAGTGGCTTATTGAGTGTCTGGGAAACTACCTTCTGGTGAGAACAACTCAATCGTGAATAATTTCTAAATGTTGTTCACTTGTTTCAGTCATGTTTGACTCTCCATGACTGCATTTGGGGTTTTCTTGGCAAAGATACTGAGAGTAGTTTTTTATTTCCTTCTCCAGCTCATTTTACAGATGAGGAAACTGAGGCAAACAGGGTCAAGTGATTTGCCCAGGGTCACACAACTAGCCAGTGTCTGAGGGCAGATTTGAACTAAGGTCTTCATCACTCCAGGCCCTGCACTCTATCCACTGTGACACCTAGCCGACCTAATTTCTAAATGGGAGTACCATAATTCTTGACCAGGCCAAGCCCCCAACATTGTTATTTCATAGAGAAGTCTCTTCCCCTGGTTATAATTTCAATTATAACACATATTTCTAGGTGAGTGAGAGAAGACATAAAGGGTTATCTTTTTTTTTTTCCTTCACTTTAGGAAATTGAACCTATGTATTGTAAGGCTTCAGCATGTGGCTTCATATGAAAAATGCAAACCTCATGCTTTTGAAGAGAAACAGAAGTATTTCTGCCCTTGTGACAGAGAAGTGTCCAAGAACAAAGCCAGGGGTATTTGAGCCCATGATTGGTACCCACTGGATTTTTTTGTTGTGATACATTTTTATGACCAGCTTTAAAGACGTTGACCTGCTGGTCTCATTCTGGTTTTCATTCACCATATCCTTCTTAAGAGAAGGGAAAATAGTCCCTAGGGAGAGGCAGCATTTTAATCTTTAAAAACTGCACCAAGTAATGGGATGCTAACTTGAAGCTCATTGTTTCTCTCCCATCATACACAAAAACACTGCTTCAAACAGAGAAAGAGGAAAATGGTATATAGTGGTAAAGAGGTGGATAAGAATCCCATATGTTAGAATCAAAATGCCCCAGGCCAGCATATGCTATGCTTTATTCACCTTGGATAATGTAGGAAGATGGAAGTATTCTCCTCTGTTGAAATGGTATTTCTAATTAAATTAAAGTCCATGGTAATTTAGCTTGATGGTGAGGACAGGCTATCTCATCTCCTCATTTTTTTCTGAACTGTATCTAGATCACCATGCAAGGGGCAGAGGGACAGGGAAATTGCTTAAGGTCTGGCCTGATGTTTTCTCCTGTACAAACATACAATTAGGCTGTCTTAACCTCCCCACTCAGCAATAAACACCACTTCACAGACTAATTTACAGGCCAAAGTCACAGAAGGAACTGGAAGGAACTCTCTAGGAGACACACACCCCTACCATTCAGCTCCAAGAGGCATTTCACTATTTCAAGTTAGCAAAAAAATGTAAAATAATAATAACAATAATCTTTTTACACTTACCACAAACTAAAATGAGACAGAATTGAAGGCGATATATTAAAAACTTTGAATCTACCAGCTAATTAAAAAAAAATTGTGATGACAGACAATGGGGGGGAGAGACTGAAAGAGAGGGGGGGGGAGAAGAGAGGAAGGAGGGATGGGGGAGAAAGGGGGAGAGAGAGAGGAGGGAGAGTGGGAAACAGAGCGGGAGAGAATATGTAATTGACTGTTTCCTAGGAATGTCTTTTGCTTACATTATTTGGAGAGACAGAGGTCTCAATAATATTGACTTTACTAACACTTCTACATTTTTCTGCCCCCCATAATTATGTGTCAGTCAGCAACACCTTACTGCCAGAGTTGCCAACGTGCATTTCTTCAGACACTGAGAGGCAGGAGCTGAGGAGTCTTTGAGTGGTGTGGGACTTATTCCTCCAGCTAGATAGATCCATCTCCTAAAATGACTACAATGTTGAAAAAGGTGAGGAGAGGGGGAGAATTCCATAGCAGACCAGCAGTAAATATAAAGGAAGTTCAGTAGACCTATTCTTCTTGATAATGTTTTTTTTTTGGTTGCCCAAATTTTCCTGGAGGTGGGGGGGGGGGCCCTTGTAGGAATTAGGGGGGAGTAAAAGAGAAATGAAAGGAGAGGGAAGTAAGAAAATAGAATGCCATTCTAAAAGGTCTGGGGTACAGAATGAGACATATATTCTGTCTTGGCCAAAGCGTGGCTTTGTTTTACTCTGCTTAACACATTTGTTATACGTGAGGACTTGTGGAAGTAGGAGTATGAAAGTGGTAGGTTAGTGGGTTGTGATACAGATAAACAAAAAAAAAGGATATCTATAAAACTTTTTAATACAAAAAGAAAAATTTTTTAAAGTACAGAAGAGGACACAAAAATCAAGCAGTTTTGTTATTTCCTTATTAAATTTATATATTATATATATATAATATGTATGTATTTACATGTATAATGTACTTTTTAAAATGTGCATAAGAAAAGTTCACAGTTTCTTACACAAATCTCTTGTTCTCTAAGAATCAAAATGTTTGTGCTTGCTGATGATTATTAAATTCACAATGAAAAAGAAAATTAAAAATAAAATAAAAGGTAAGGAGATGTCACTGACAGGGAATGTGGGTCGGAGGGCTTGCTTTATGTCATGTGTGTGCATGTATTTCACATTGAATATGCTGTGTCTTCTTGGTATTCTCAGACTATATTTTAAAGCTAAATGTAAATGTCTGAAGGATTATTCACATCATAATACTACTCTATCAATAAATTGAGTTAAAAAATATATATTACTATTATTATAAGAGATAAAGTGGTATGCTGGATAACTGAATAGAGTGAATAAATCCATAATTGGCTAATATTTTTGCCAGTATCTGTTTTTATCTCTAGTTGAGCCTTATTGAAATGCTACACATAAAACAAACTAATCATTCAGATATTTTTTTAAAAAGCACAACTTTACATTTGTCTGCATAGAAAATAGAAATGATTAGACATTTATCTAATTAAGTTATCTAATTAAATTAATTAATAGGCAACCAAATGAGAAAAATTCAGCCTCCCTTCCTTGATTCCTCCCCCAGTTGGACTTTCATATTTTCCTTGGACAATGGTCATAATTAAGAATGCAACTAGTCCATATATTTCAAAATGCTGTTCTTTATGATAATAAAAAATCCTACCAGCATTTTCTATGAAAACAAAATATGTGTTTCCATATAATACTTTTACCTATCAACTAAAATTTTTTCTCTGCTGGCAAATGATAATCTCTTGATTTCATGAAGTCTCTTGATCTTAGTCTTAAGTCAATGGAGAAAAATGGTCTTACTAGAATTTCAGTAAACACATCTTCAGTCCTTTAAATTTACAGAAACAGCATTTTTTAAATCATTTGATGAGATTTATCTTTAAACTCTAAAATATAGTCCTACACACATATCCTTCATATCACAATAAAAAGAGTAATATGAGTGTCCCTTGAAATTATGGTTCTGAAACACTGAATCTATTAAGATACACATCTGAAAGTAAAATATATATTTATATACTTATATGCATATATACCCACACACATATATATAATCTGAATCCTTGTAATAATGTCTCTAATTGACCTATCATTATGTTAGAAAATTCATTTACCACATATATTATGTCAGCAATTCCCTTTTTAAAGATGGATTTGCAGTCTTAAATATATTTGAGGGGAATCCTCTAATTAGTCTATTAAATTAGTTGTTAATTATCTAATTAATTAGTCTATTAAATTTTTCTGTCTTTTGAAACTCCAAAATAACTGAAAATCATCAGAGCAAGGGAATATATGTTATACTAATATACATTAATATACAATTATTACATCACATTGTATATATAATACATTAATATACAATAACATATGTTAAGAATTAGAATAAAATATTTGTTCCAACTAGATGATATTCACTTTCTGAGTTACTGCAATCCTTTTTTTTATTCATTATAAATCTGCCAGAAAAGCAATGCTTAATTAGTTAGGTATACCCTCAAACCCTATTAGTATCAGGTAATTCAAAAATTCTCCCATTTTTTTCCATTTCTCTTAAACAGAAGTGATGTTTCATGTACTTTTTCCTACTGTTTGTGGAAAAGAGGAGCCAATAAATTGAGTTGGGAAAACATTAAATAGAATGTAATTAAAATATGAGTGGCAGAGTAGTATAGTGGATAGTTATCAGGTCTCCCAGTCAGGAATACTTGAGTTCAAATTCCATTTCTGATATACACAGACTGTGACTGAGCAAGTTTCTAAATTGCTCAATGACCCCAGGAAATCATCTAAAATCATAGGTTGCAGAATAGAACTGTTGCTGATATGAACTAGTGGATGAAGTTTGAGTTTTCTCCCCAAAAGTTCCTTATACCAGTGAAATCACAAGTTATGAGAAAGAGGAAGGAAGGAAGGAAGGAAGGAAGGAAGGAAGGAAGGAAGGAAGG
>NW_027187302.1:2642828-2643865 GCF_028583685.1 Petaurus breviceps papuanus
AAGGAAGGAAGGAAGGAAGGAAGGAAGGAAGGAAGGAAGGAAGGAAGTGAAAGAAAAAATATACACACCATATAGCTTGGACAGGTCTGTGGATATTTTAATATATGTGTATATGTGCACATACATACATATACACATACATATATGTATGTGTGTGTGCTCGCACATTGCCTGTGTTTGAGCAAAATAGCTTAGAAAGATCACTGGGCACTGGAAAGCTTATGCCTAGCAGTGATTTGACTCACCCAACCCTCCTAGAGTGAAACTCACAGTCATTGTTGAGTAGGGAAAATAAACACTACACAAGGGTAAGTGTAGCTAAGTGGAAATACTTGTTACCATAACACATTGGGTTTCACAAATACCTTCAATTTAAGGACCAGCAGTCTGTTTAGCTGAGGCAGATGAGGATTGGGAGGTTGGGGGGAGGGGAACTGGCCCAACCCCTCTCACCATACGGAGCAGCAGTTACAGCAAAAAAACAAGTCTATGTTGCATTATGGGAGTCCGCCTAAGAAAAGAGAGAATTCATCAAGGTAAGAAACAACACCATAGTTTAATTATGAGTCCTTTAATGTCTTTTCATAATCAGTTAATAAATACCTTAACAATAAAATTGAATTTAAGCTTTTAATAGGCTGAGCTGGCTTGAACCTAAACAAAGGCATTAGCAGCTTGAGGCATTGTGCAATAACCCTACACTGCCTGGTGCCAGGAGAAACAAAGCATTTCAAGTACATTTTTTTGTACCTCACACTAATAAACGCTTGTAATATTCCCCAATTTCTGGAGTGTAAGACGCAGATCTTATTTATCACAGTATGTGACACATCTGGCACATGGATCAGGAAACAACTGTTTTACTTCATTTCTGTCATCACCTTCCAACAGATTTCTTTCACATTCCAATTTGGATGGGAGGACTTGGACTTTCTCTCCATAAGTTCTCCATTAACAGTTTCACAGGAGACAGAGGGAGAGAGGGAGAGGGAGAGGGAGAGGGAGAGGGAGGGAGGGAGGGAGGGAGAGAGAGAGAG
>NW_027187302.1:2643965-2666864 GCF_028583685.1 Petaurus breviceps papuanus
GGAGGGAGGGAGGGAGGAAGGGAGGGAGGGAGGGAGAGAGGGAGGGAAGGAAAGAGAGAGAGAGAAAGAAACAACCACTGGTTCTTTTGCAACAATTAATTATGCCAAGCTGTGTGTTTTAACCAAGTTTGCAGAAACATGTGAAATCACTGATATTTATTTAAATAGATTAGCAACATCTTTATCACTCACTTATTTACTGGAAGATATGAATGGAGATTATTCATATGAAGAGAATAATGGACCACATCAGGCATGCACACAAATTTTGGCCTTAGCTCCTTCCTACCCCCTTTATTAATCAATGTTTTACTTAGGGCAAGGTTTTTGGTTCCATCATCCAGTGTATTCTACAGAGGAAGAGTAACTGCATATATTCTGTACCAACAGTGGCCAGACTAGCAGCCTCTCAGAGATTTGAGCTGTGCAAACTGTACGAACAACCACTCACTAATAAAGCTTGAAAAGCTTGAATTACACTGTAACCCACAAAAATTTTCAAATTAAAAAGCCATATTTAGAGGCCCCCCGTGGATAGTGATTTTATTTGGTTTAATCCTCTCATGTGGCCAATTAGATAGACACCCCTCCTTACAGGCACACACTTGGAGAGAAGGAGGGAAAAGTATAACTTCGGTTTTGAAAAAAGAAAAATAGCAGTATATCATTATTTCATAGACAGAAATTATTTTCCCTGCTGTTGTTCTATAAAGGACCTGGCTGTAAGAAATAAATGAGAGTGGATACAAGATGGGTTTTTATTTTTTAATTTTTTTAAATGTGGTGCTACAAATCTTTCTTGATCAACTGAAGTGATCTATTGAGGTCTAGGGGGTTTATTTGCTTTTTTGTTTGTTTTAATGAATAAAGGTAAAAAGCTTACTGACGGAATAGAATCCCCCTCCTCCCCACCTCCATTTCCTCTGGCTAAAATAACTATCCTTCTCCATCACCTCTGATTGCATAGTTAACAATAGTTTGGAGGTTTTGTCCCCAAATTAAAGGGACTTGAAAGAATTGAACTTCATTTGCATCCACTGCATCAGGAGCCTGTGTCCCCAAATTGAATTTAAATCACCCCAAGGGATGGTTGTGCTGCAAATACTGGCCACCACCCTGGCTCTTGTTTCTCCTTGCTGTTCTTTCCATCAGAAGTGCAAAGTTTGCCTCCTTCTCATCTAGTGGCAGGCTCCATATGTACCATATGAAAAAGGAGTTAATAAAAGGCACATTGGAAATATAAAACAAGGTCAAGGGCGACATTTTGAAGGCGAGGCCTTTCTTTCAGCGCGGAAGACAAAAGAGCTAGTTGGTTGTGGCCCATTGCAGCTGTCTGGGGAGCTGCTTATGGTGGGGAGTAGGCGCTGAAATTACAGCTACCTGTTTTCATGCTTTCCATCAGAACCACCCTTAGGACTCCAACATAAATAAACTGCCGGCTAGTAGCCTTAGGCTCTGTAAAGTTCTAGAAGGGAAAACTAGGCCATGTGGAGTCACCTCCCAATCTAGATCCCAGGGGGAGTCCTTGGAATTAGATGGATAAGGCTGTAGGAGTATCTGGCTGCAAAGACCCTAGGCTCAGTCCTGGAGTGGCAGATCTTGTATAAGCCACAAAACTCTGAAAATTCTGGTTGCTTTCTTTTCTCCTTCCTCTTTGTTGTGATGAATGAATAGCATTACTATGCCCTGGAAAAAAATCACCCAGATTTGGAGGAATGTTTGAAGTTGATTTTAAAAAATGAATACTTCACATTCTGTGGTTGTGTCCCTGATGCCAACTCAACCAGCTGAAAAGTGTGTAAGGAGTAGTGGAGTCAGAGAAAGAAAAGTCAGTCAGTTTCTTGTTGTACATGGCCTCAAATCCTCAGTTTGACCAGTGGTTTTGAATGAATTGATTGGTATTTTGGCATGGTATCACACAACCTTAGGTGAAGAATGGAAACAGAAATTAGAAGCCAATTGTTCTTTTAAAAAGAAGAGTGGAAAAACACAAATCACATCACAGCAGCTGAATAGGTTTATGAAATGAGGATACTTTGAATTCTTGTTTTTAATTAGTATCTTTATGGATTTTACATTGCAATCACATGACATATACCCTACTTCCTGATTCCCTGA
The DNA here is from genome assembly GCF_028583685.1 of Petaurus breviceps papuanus. Lineage (NCBI taxonomy): Eukaryota > Metazoa > Chordata > Mammalia > Diprotodontia > Petauridae > Petaurus > Petaurus breviceps. Next base: position 2,646,084 of record NW_027187302.1, read on the forward strand.
CTTCACCCTTTTTTAACAAAGAAAAAGAGTCAAGCAAAACCAATCAAATTTGGCAACCATGTCCTTCTATGCCTACCACATTTGGCTTCCATAGTCACCTGACCTTTGGATTCCACCATGGTCATTCATTTATTCTGAATTTAGTTATTTTTTTTGTTGTTTTAATTTACATTTTTGTGGTCATTTTATGTCTTGCTCTGTTTCTGCTTACTTTGCTCTGTATCAATTCATCCAAGTCTTTCCAAGTTTCTCTGAATTCATGTTCATCATTCATATCAGTTTGTTCAGACATTCCTCAATCCATAATCATCCAGTCTTATTTTTGCTACCATAAAACTATTGCTATGGATATTTTGGTCTATATGAAACCTTATTTTGTTTTGCTTTTGATTTTCTTGGAGTTATATCTCCATAGGTGGATCTTAAGTTAGAGGTCTAATTCCTCAAACATTGTATTTAGAACCTGTTCTTATTTGGTAGGAAAAGAAGAGCTCATGGGAAGAGACCTCTATTATTATTTGCCATCTATATAAGGAATATTTCTAATTATGAATCTGAATTTCAATAAATCTCTCCCCTGGAAGAGGAGGAAAGGGACAATCATCAATTTAAGCACAGGAAGGTGTCTGGAGCCAATAGCTAAAACTAAAACAGGTATCTATTGTCTATTGATGATGGATGTCATCTCAGATAACCTGGAAGCCAGAAAAGCTCTGCCAGGGATACAGAGCCACCACTGAAAAAAGAAGTGCAATCTGGGAGGAGTTTTTAGTGGGAGTAGCATGAAGATGCCATTCTTAGGAGAACAATAAATTCCTTTAAGAAAAAGAATGCATTTTGAAGGGTTATGTGCTATGTAGAGGGAAGAAGGTAACCAAGCAGGAAAAATTCACTTCCTCATCTCTAATCTAAACTGAGTGATATGAAAATGTAGGTTCAGAGCTGAGAGGTTATCTACCCACCTTGATGACTTCGTTGAACTTGAAAGAGTAGAAACAAATGGGGCTCACATATTCTAGGGGCAGATTAAGCGTTTACCCAAAATTCATTATATTCCCAGTCAAAGATTACTTGCCTGACATTTCCACCTACACAAGCATTTTGTGAACTTTACAATATTATAAAAATGTAGAAATTAATTAAGCAATTAGTATGAATATTGCTATTACTTTACCTGAGAGGTAATCTAGCAGCATTCACTACTATAGTGAAGTTTATCAAAGTAACTGTCCTACAGAATCACTATCCTGGAGGAATGAAACAGAGAAGTTTTGAGAGGGAAATAGTTGCTTGTGGAGATAAAGAACATGTGTTCCAAAGAAGGTAGACTCATGAGGGGAAGTCCTTTAGTCAACCCTAGAAAGCAAGGGTTTGGAGGCAAAGCACATTCAAATTTTTCTCTTGTTCACAATTTTATCAAGGGTCAGGCCCTAAAAATAATTAATCCATTATGGGATTGGAGTCAAGAACCTGGAAATACTGTCCCTGCTCTGCCATTACTTAGCTACATGACTTTCTGCCAGACACTTCACCATCTTAGTCCTCAGTTTCTTCATCTTTGAAATGAGAGAGTGAAAGTAGACAGTCACTAAGATTCCTCTAGTTCTAACATTTATGGTCTAAATAAACTATCACCCTCGTTAAAGAGCATTAGAGATCAGTTTGTTATTGTCTTCATCATGCATTTTCTTTAAAGACATGTTTTGTCTTCAGTGATTGAAGCGGCAAGCACCCCAGCGTCCCCAGGGTGGCTGCTCACACAGGTTCTTGGATCTGCTTTGATAAAGGAAAGCAACTCAAAATGGGTTAACAGGCTTACTTTAATCAGTCAGACATATATCGTTTACCTTGTTCAAGGGAAAAAGGTCAGCACCCGGAACTTCAAAGTATACAGGCAGAATTATCAAGACAAAACAGATCAAGTAGACAGATTTCCAAACTGTCCAACCATTACATCTATACCAAATCAACATCTGGGTTTTTCAAAGCCGGGGGGCTCTGCACAATGGCTTCCCAGAATCCAGATCAAATCACAGAACACTTCTCAAAGTGAGCCCCAAAACAAAGCTACACATCAGGGCTTACATAGCCTTCTCCTGGCTCAGAGAATGTAACAATCTTATTGACTCACTGGCCAATCAAGAAGTATCTACTGAAAAACAAGCCTCCCACCCCAGGCTCCAGGTGCACTTTAGCCTAGGGGCAGGGAAGATCTTCAAATTTACATTCCCATTACAGTGATTTATAGAGGTAGCAAAACATTCTAACTCCAAAATCAGGAGACCTACTTCTTTTTCTTCTACTACTGCTGTTCTACAACTTCACTGATGAATGAATAAATACATTTTTAAAACATTTATTATGCACTTGCTATGTGTGAAGCATGCAGTTAAAGACTCAGGGTACCAACAAAAACCTGAAGACAGTCAAAGACTTCACATTCTTGTTAGAAAGACAATACATATAGGAAAATTTCAGTTGTAAATCAGATAAAAAGGTCTCATGGACCTTAAGGTTTAACAACAAAACAGATCATGATACATCTTCTTTAATGCCATTTCCACTAATATAATCATATTTTTTTTAATGTTGAACCATGTGATGGTACCAAGGACTTTGGTATTTAAGACCTTCTTCTTTGGGTCTTCAGTAGTTTCAGGAAGTGGTAACTTCAGCACATGCAGAAGCAGTTGCCAGATTGCATCTCCACAAGGGTTGGCTATCAGGATGATGGCATCAGGTGCTGGGTTAGAAGCAGGGCTAGAGGTCTGGAGGGCACTGCCTTTCATAGTTCTCAGGCTAACCTATCAATGGCAGCTTCTTAAGTGCGTGGTCCTTATTGTGTCAGGAAAGGTGGACCTGTTCTCCAAAGAGATTGCTCCCTTCAATGATGGCTACAGGAGCTAAGCTTGAAGTAGAAATAGTGTGCTGAGGTGGGAGGAGGAAGAGAGCATGGCACTGCCATTCCCAGTGCTCTTGGATTCCAGGTTCTAGACTGTGTCCATTGAAGTCCAAGGGGAAATAGTGGTTGAGGTGGCAGTGGTGGTTTCACTCACCCAACACATACCATCCCATATCTCTTATTTCTCTTTTAGGGTGCCTTGATGCTTCATCTTCACTAACCATCACAGATCACCAATTCTAGAGTAAAATTGCTCTGTGTGTGTGTGTGTGTGTGTTCAAATGGGAAAATATAAGTCCCTTGAATTGAATTAACTGGAAAATATCATCATAATGTTACAGAAAGAGAACTAGGTTTGGAGTCTGAAGACCTTTGGTCTGCTCCTTACTTAACCTGTGTGACCTTAGGCCAAAGACTTCCCTCTTAGTACAGTAATTAGAGCACTAGAGTTGGAGTCAGAAAGTACAAATCCAGCCTCAGATATTTCCTAGCTGTGTGATACTGGGCAAGTAACTTAACCTCTGTTTGCCTTCAGTTTCCCCAACAGCAAAATGGGGATAATAATAGTACCTACATTGCAGGACTGTCGTGAGGACCAAATGAGATAGTGTTTGTAAAGTCCTTAGCACAGTGCCTGGCACATAGTAGATGCTTAGTAAACATTTCCTTCCTTCTTTTCTTCCTTCTTTTCTGGGTCCTCAATTTCCCCATCTGTGGAATGAAATGAACTCAACTTAAAGTCCCTTCAGGCTATTGTGTTGAGTCATTTTTCAGTTGTGTCTGACTCTTTGTGATCCCATTGGGGGTTTTCTTGGCAGAAATTTTGGAGTGATTTGCCATTTCCTTCTCTGGTTCACTTTACAGATAAGGAAACTGAGGCAAACAAGGTTAAATGACTTGCCCAGGGTCACACAGATAGCATCTAAGGCCAGATTTGAATTCAAGAAGATGTGTCTTTCTGACTTCAGACCCAGTGCTCTATCCACTGCACCACCTAACTGCCCCCTTCCAGCTATAACTTCTATGATTATACAATGCTATAGAAGAATTATGAGGGCTTCAGAGGGCTGATGTTTCTAAAATTTGAAAAGTACAAGCAGGAGGAATGGAGTGCACATTTTCTTCTAGGTCTTAGTGCTAAATTTTCAAAGTGCCAAGGTGGGCAAAACATTTATTGAGCTGATCCCCAGTGTTTATTGAGGTTGCCCCCACTCTTCCCTGATTTGAGAACTCTGTAGGGGAGGTGACTTGACTTGAAAAAGCTGTTTTATAATCAAATTGTTTTACCTGAAGGTTTATGTAACATGCGGTACTATTAAACAGTAAATAAAAAACACTGACAAATATTGACTCTCACAGGTAGTTTGGCACATCCTTAATTATCTGGTTTATGAGCAAATTGCCACTTCAGCTTTGGTTTTTAGCTTGCACACCCATGTGGGCATACACACACACACACACACACACACATTTTACTTGGCATCTTCCCAGTAGATGAAGCCTTTAAATAATGCTGCCAAAACATGTTGTAGAAAAAGAGAAAAAAAAGGGGCGGGGGGGGGGGGGTCTAGTAAATAAAAAAGGCTTGCAGCTTGGGTCGGAGATGCTGAATTTGGTTATTGCTTTTATTTTATTGCTGCAATTCTTCCACCTTATGCATGAACACAAGCTGACAGGTCCAGGAACCTGGAAAGTGGTGGACCACATAAACGTGGAACACATTTATAATCAATCCAGGGGCAGGTCATAAGAGTTGGTGTTTCATCGTATTTCAGTCATGTCTGACTCTTTGTGAACCTATTTGAGGTTTTCTTGGCAAAGACACAGGAATTATTTGCCATTTCCTTCTCCAGATCCTTTTACAGTTGAGGAAACTGGGACAGAGGGCTAAGTGACTTGCCTAGGGTCACATAGCTGCTAAATGTCCATCTGTGGCCAGATTTGAACTCAGGTCTTCCTGACTCCAGGTCCAGTGTTCTATGTACTAAGCCACCTCACTGCCTCCATAGGGGTTGGGAGTGAAAGCTAAGAGCGTGTGTCAGAGCATGAGTCCCTATATCATACTTCTTCACAACAGCTCAGGTGCATCTTCACTAACTGAATAAATAGGACTCATCAAAAAAAATTTTAATGTGACAGATCCAAGAGAATCCTCTAAGTAGATGCAAAGTCAAAAGTCCCTCTGAAAGCTCTAGTCACCTAACCCCAACTTTCATTACAACAATTTTTTCCTCGGGCAGCATTTGAAGACTTTTGTCTTCACCTTATTCTTTTGTAAATGCCTTTTTTACCCTGTAGTAAATCTCCCCAATATTTGTAGCTTTTAATAAACTGAATGGTACACAAGAAAGGCTAAATTCTTTTAAAAAGTTCCCATACTGTGTAGGAATAACCACATTTCCAGCTCAGACTGATATGGGGGCCGTCTGGGCAGTTCTCTACTGCTCTGGGGAAATCCCAGAGAAGCTTGGGGCAATACCTTCCACCTGGAGATTTACTGAATCCATTAAAAAGGAGTAAGCCCAATTACTATTTTATAACATAGGTCATGGCAGGCATATGATGAGCCCTGTCTGGGTTAAGAGAAAGGAGTAGGGGTTTGGTGAGGGGGAAGGCATGCATTCTTATTATGAAACATCAAGGAATTATCTTAGTGAGTGTAAGGAATCTAATATTTTCGTCAATTATCAGGCTATAGCAGCTTATCATTACACAAACATCGGAGAACATAACGTATTGAGCTCTTTGAGGTATGTAAAGTATTTTTAAACTCCCCAAATCCTACATCCGGTATTGATTAAAAAATGTCTGGACCTGACCAATGTTATTAATATGTAGAATGCTGTTGAGATTGATTATTCTCCTTTCATTTTCCATCTTCCCACCAGTCCTCTACAGGAGAAGGCAATGCAGCTGTTGTGAATGCAGTTGCCAAAGTCATCTTATAGCCTGTTTTGATGTCGTACCATCAAGCTCTCTGCTTGATACAGGAATAAACCAAAGTTTCAGATGGGAGCTAAGGCTCAGTCAGGTATTGTTAGTAAATTGAGGTCATAAAAGATAATAAATTCTCTCCCATATCTTCTGACAGCACACCTAGAACAAACAATTTTGGGGCCAGAGAGGAAAACCCCAGGGATCAGCTTTCCTTGACAGATGTTCATTTACTATCTCAGTACTGATGTTACTTAATTTGTCGACTTGTAAAGGAAGAAAAATCTCCAAACCATTGAAACCTGGCACCATACAAAATGTATTCTAGGGCCAAGGACCTTAGAAAAAAGTAAGTTCCTAAGAGTAGATATTAGTGATATTTTAAGCTGCTATTTGTTGGTTTACTTAAAAAGAAGAAAAAAAATAGTAAAAGGAAGACAAGAAGGTAAAAATGCTTTATTTCTTTACCTTCCACATTCAGTATCATAAAATATGGAAGAAATAGGAAAAGGAAGTGAATTATTGCAATTCTCATCCACCCCCTTAATTCTCATGCCCAGTGATAGTTGAAAGATACATAAATAGATTTATTAATTGTATACTATGTGCCAAGCACTGGATCTCACATACACAGCTTTGACACACCTATAGATCATTGAAGTATGGACAAATAAAGTTGAGCTGTTGCATGATAATGACATTCCAAGTAACACAATCTTTTCTCATTTTAGTCTATATTCCTGATGGCTATGGTCAGGTCACTCTTCTGTTTATAAAACCTTCAATGGCTCACTACTGCCAATTGACTACTACTACTACTATTACTATCATCACCACAATAACTTCTATTATAATTATGATGACAACTTCAACAGCACCTACTATTACTAGCTGACATTTATATAGCATCTTAATGTTTGCAAATTGTTTTACATACATTATTTCATTATGATGATGTAGCTACCAAGTCCTCAAACTGGCATTCAAGACCATTCACAGACTGACTCCAACCTATCTTCTATTTCTTTCATTATTCTCCTGTACATACATATACTCTATCAAAACTGAATTACTATTCGCCAAATGTATATTGCCCTTTTCTGCATTCATGTCTTTGCTTTTATGGTTTCTTCTACACTGAATGCCTTCATTCAAACACCTATCGAAATCCTACCTGTCCTTAAAAGTTTAGTTGAAATGTCATTTCTTCCATGAAGTTTCACATAACTATTGTAACCAAAAATTGTCTCTCTGACCTCAGAATTTCTATGGTACTCTAGTTGTTCTCTCATGGCATTTGCTACATCCTGCCTCATACTATAGTGATGCATCTCTAAAATCCCTTACCAGATTGTAAGGTCTTTTGATGGTAGGGACCCAGTCTTATATCCTCATGCTATCTATTCTTCAACAGCATCTTGCACAGAGCTATTCATATAGCCAATATGAGTAAACATTTATTGAATTTAAAAGCTATTGCATTCATAAAGGTACTTCCAACCTCAAAAAACAAACCCTCTGAATTATTTCCTTTGGAGTAAAGGACAAGATAAAATTCAAACTCATTAGCCCAGCATTCATGCCCTCTATTCTCTGGTTCCTACCTAAGTGTACAAAAATGTCCCACTATGCTCCTAATGTCAACCACTGCCCCTTACTCCAGACAAACTGGTGTATTCAACCTCTACCATACAACAGACTATTTCTCAGCTCAACACATTTACTTATTCTGTTCTGACTGCTGTCCTTCCATGTAATTTCTGACTTTTCTTCTTTTACCAAACTCCTTTATATATTTAGAGATTCAACTACAGCCTATATCTACCATAAAGTATACCCTGCCTACCCCAACCTGACATGATAATGCTAAACTCTTAGCAAAAGTGCCATAAGCAGCCTATTGATTTGAAACTTTCTGAACAATAGTTACTGACTTGTAGATAAGAACAAGCTAACACAGTAAATTCCACTTAATAGTTGAGAATTGAATGTTTTGTCATCAGTGAACAAATGGGGCCTCCTCTTTTTACTTCTAGAGGTCCCCAGACGATTTGGTGTACTATAATACATACCAAAGTCTCCTGTCAGTAGTATACTAAAATACAGATTTCCCTTCTTATCTCAAATGAGCAACGACAACAAAACTGAGGTAATGTGATTCGGTGACTAGGAATCAGAATTATCTGCCAGAACCAAGTTCAAATCTTACCTCTGATACTTGCCAGTTTTTTTACATTGGGAAGTCACTTAATCTTTGTGGGTATCAGTTTCCTCATCTGTAAAATGAGGGAATTGTGCTAGATGGCCTTAATGTCCCTTCCAGATAAAACTATCATTCTATTTTATGAGCCTAGGGTCAAAGAATAACAATGCAGACTTCATATCAATTACACATTGCTATTAAGTGAGATTTGGAAGTCTTAGCTGAAATAGATTCATGATAGATGATTAGCTTAGAAAAAGGAAGTGAATTATTGCAATTCTCATCCACCCCCTTAATTCCCATGCCCAGTGATAGTTGATAGATACAAAAAAGTAGTATCTGTCTCTGCTTCCTCACCATTAACTATCTCTTTAGCCCTTTATATTCTGATTTCTTTTCTCACCATTCTACCCCAACAGCTCCCTTATCATCAATGGTGAACTGACTATATTTATCACTAAATCATTTGTTCTTTTGTGTCCTCACCCTCCTTGAAATCTCTCTGGTACTTGGTATTTAATACTTTAGACAAGTACCACTTTTGGAATCTTTTTTCCTCCCTTTGTTGTTGTTATTTAATCATTTTTCAATAATGTCCAACTCTTCATGACCCCCATTTTGGGTTTTCTTGGCAGAGATACTGGAGTGGTGTGCCATTTTCATCTCCAGTTCATTTTACTGATAAGGAAACTGAGGCAAATGGGGTTTGTCAGTTGCATAGTTATCCGTCAGAGAAGATTTGGGAAAGTTTCCATAAGTTAGGATGAGATCTTTCACCAAGGGCACCCAGCCCTATACCTGGAAAAGTTGCTCAAAGAAGAGCCTAAAGACAAAAGGACAATTGCTTGCTGGAAAAACCCTTCTTTCCTACCTCCTGCCTAGGAAGTTTCAGGTCTCAGAGCAAAGCCACCAAGAGAATAAAACTGGAGAGGCTGCTGCCAATCCTAGGGTAATGGTCAGTATTCTTTCTGAAAGAGTGCAACAGTGCTCCCAGATGAAGATTGAAGCTGAGCTTGGAGGTGGTAAAGACTACAGCTTTCCAGTGAGGTTTGTTGAAGTGGATTCAGGTGAGATCCAGACTAAAAGAGAAGCCTAGCTCCTCAGGAATTAGATGGAAGACACAGAAAGATAGAGAAAGGGAGGCTGAAAGACACCACATGGAACTAGGAGAGTGGAAGCAAAGGGAGAAGAAGCTGTTCACAAGGAATAGGACCACACTTCCATGAACAAGGTGGTTCAATTAAGTATGAGTGTGAAGACAGAAGCTATTATTAACCTCCTGGATTATAAATTTCAAGGTGGTAGTGCTGTATTTCCTATCCTTTCTTGGGGCCTCCTCATGAAAGCCTAAAGCCTTTCCCTCTGAGCACAGGAGAAAGTCTGTTTACCTTTCTTTGATTGAATCATTTACTTTGTCTTTATAAATGATGCTGCCTATAGCCTTTTGATAGTCTAAGTGTAATTATTGGAAATACATCTGGGGAAAAAACAGTTAAGGGGAAACATCCTCATAGAATTTAGTAAAGAAAAACAACCCTGGGGTTTTATACCAGAGCACTGTCTTTGACTGGCTCAAAGGTTAGAAGAAGAAAAAAATGTAAGAATTATAGATATTTTTATATAACTTTCAAGAGATAAGAAGATTTTATGCTAGGAAATCTATTTTGGTGATGAGTTAGTATCCAGATGGAAGAAGAAAATAAGATTGGTTGAACAGACCTGCTCACTACCCCATCCCCCCTCTGCTACAAATCTATACCGTTTTTAATCCTTCTTCATATTATTTATTATACTAGTAATCTTCCTAGTATACTCTGACTATATCTCATCTCTGCTGTAAAACTTTCAACTGTTCTTTTTTGTTGTGGTGGTGGTGAAGTTGTTTCAGTTGTGTCTGACTCTTCATGACCCCATTTGGGGTTTTCTTGGCAAAGATACTAGAGTGGTTTGCCATTTCCTTCTCCAGGCCATTTTACATATAAGGAAACTGAGGCAAACAGGGTTAAGGAGCTTGCCCAGAGTCACCCAGCTGAGTAAGGGCAGATTTAAATTCAGAAAGATGAGTTTTTCTGACTTCAGACCTTGTACTTTATCTACTGAACCACCAAACTGCCCAAATCTAGTAAAGCATAAAATCCTTATATTGGAAGACTGCTAGATAAATGAATTAATGAAAACTTTATGTAGTCAGTCAACAAGCATTTGTTAAACTCTTACTATCTGTCCACTGTACTAAGTGCTGGGGGTACAAACAAAGGCAAAAATAGTAACATAGGACATTGTAGTCATCATCTTCTTTAAACACTTTTATACAATTTACAAGTTTCAGCACTTTCCATTTCCTACCCTCCTGCTTTCTGGAATGTCTGGATCTCCATAAATTTATTTGTGAGCAAGATGAAATCAGCTCTGAAATTCTCACCTCCTCAGGCCATTTCCAACCCTGGCTGCAAAACTTCTTTGTGCCCCTAAGCTAAGTAAATGCTCTCTCCTCTTTCAGCTTCTTTTTTTAAACTGTGGGCAGATGCTTTCTTGCCTTTCTTTGAATCTCCATCACTTAGCAAAATGTCTAAGACATAGTAGGTGCTTAATATTTTTTTCTTACTTCTATACAATGTTAAGTGACACCTTGATGGAAATAACAAAACAAGATGTGGAGCTCTCTTTCTTATTTTTCTATTTATGCCACTTATACTCAGAGGTCTTTGGCTTGAATAAAAGAAATGGCCTATATCCCCAGTATCCCGGATTTTGACATGGAGTAGTAGGAAAGAGCATTAGAAAGATAGGTTAGAAAGAGATTTTGGAAAGTTTTGAATGTCAAGCTAAACTATATAAGCACTGGGGTATCATCTAAAATGATCAATATATAAGTGATCAAAGGATATGAACAGGTAGTTCACATGTAGAAAACTGTATATGTTAAACCAATCCTTTACTGAACAAGATGCAATAAAAATAATGGGCCATTGAAGAAAAATAAAATTAATTGGAGATTAAATAACCTAATCCTAAAGAATTAATAGGTCAAAGAACAAATATAGAAACAGTAGATAATTTAATCATAGAAAATTATAACAATGTGATAACATACCAAAATTTGGGGGATACAGTCAAAGTAGTATTTGAGGGGAAATGAATATTTCTAAGCATTTTCATTAATGAAAAAGAACAGATCAATGAATTCAGCATGAAAATTTTTATTTTAAAACCAGAGACCAACAAATTTTTAAAACTCTTAAACAGAAAAATAGAAATTCTAAAAATCAAATTAATAAAACAGGAAGTAGTTTTTAAAAACTAATAAAAACAGGTAAACAAATAGCTAATTTTACTTTTGAATAGAAAAACCAAATTACCAGTATCAAAAATGAAAAAGGAGAATTCATAACAAATGAAGAAATAAAGAAAATTATTATAACCATTTTGTCCAATTATCTGTCAATAAAATCAATAGCATAAATGAAAGGTATGAATACTTACAGAAATATAAACACTCAAATTAAAAAACAAGAAATTGAAAAATTAAATATCTGCATATTAGAGACTGAAATTAAAGAAGTAATAAATAAAATTCCAAAGGAAAAACAAAAACCTAGGACCAGATGGATTTATAAGCAAATTCTATCAAATATTTAAAAAAACTATTCCACTATGACATAAAGTGTTTGAAAAAGAGCAAAAGAGTCCTATCATATTCTTTCTATGATATAAATATTGTCATGGCACCTAAATCTTTGAGAGAGAAAAACAGAGAAAGGAAACTATGGATTAAAGGGATATTTACCTAATGAATATCAACACATTAAAAAGAAATGGCAAAGAAGCTACAGCAATAAACCAAAAAAAGATTATATACAGTAAGACCATGTTGTATATATACCAAGAATTCAAAGTTGGTCCAACAGTAGGAAAACTATAAATATAATATTGACCATATTAATAACAAGATTATATTAGTAGATACTGAAAAAGCTTTTGATAAAATAGAATTCCCGTATCTGAAAAATTAAAAAAAAAACATAAGAATAAATGGATTTCTCCTTAATTTGATAAATAGTATGCAAGATCAGCAGTAAAACCAGCACATCCACTAACGTTATTATAAATAACTAGATGGTACAGAGAGTAAAGTGCTTGTCCTCAAGTCAGGAAAATATATCTTCTGAGTTCAAATATAGCCTCAGATAATCACTAGCTTCATGACCATGGGCAAGTCACTTATCGCTATTTACCTCAGTTCCTTATTTGGAAAATGAGCTGGAGAAGGAAATGGCAAACCACTTCACTACTTTTGTCAAGAAAACCACAAATGGAATTACAAGGAGTCAGACACAACTGAACAACAACAATATCAATGAGGTATGAAAAAGCAAAAGCAAAAATAAACATAAAAGCTCCCGCATAAGCAAAGAAAAAAAATAGCTATTCCTTTTTCAGATGACATGATGATGAACTTAGAAAACCCTAGAGAATCTAGTCAACTTAAATTAACTGAAACAATAACTTCATCAAAGTTGCAGAATATAAAATGAATACACATAAACCATGGACATTTCTGTTTATTACTTTCCCCCAAAAGAATGACTAACAGGAAAAATAAAAAGAGAGATGTCATTGAAAATAGGTACAGACTTTATCAAACTTTCAGGATCCTACTAACCAAGACATACACTGAAACTATATGAATATAATTATAAAATATTCTTTATAAAATACAGACCTAAGTCAAATGGAGAAATAATAATTGCTAATGGAGAAGTCAATTCAAAATAGCACAAATTACAAACCACCTAAATTAATTTTTTACTTATTTAATCACTAATAGCTAGAGAAAAGCAAATTAAAACAACTCTGGGGTTCTACCTCACCTCTTCCTGTACAAATTAACAAAGATAACCAAAAATGAAAATTGTCAATTTTGGAGAGACTATGGGAAAACAGGCTTATTAATGTACTGTTGGTAGAGCTATGAATTGGTTTACCCTTTCTAGAAAACAATTTGTGCACTTAATTGCACTGAATTGTGCATGTCCTGTTACCCAGAAATACCATTATATTGACTGTATACCAAAGAGATCAAAGAAAGAGGAAAAAGACACATATGTATAAAAATATTGTTGGGCTCTTTTCATAATGGCAAAGAGCTAGAAACTAAGATGGATGCCCATAAAATTGGAGAATGGTTGAACAGATTGTGGTGTATCAAGGTAATAAAATATTCTTGTGCCATTAAGAAAAAAGATGGAAAGGATAGTTTCAGACATTCTTGTAAAGATTTGTATAACTGATACTAGGTGAAATGAGCAGAACAGGAAGATCATTTGTAGAATACCAAAAACATTGTAAAGACAAATAACTTGGAAAGACTTAAGAATTTAAGCAATACAATGACCAACCACAATTCCAGAGGAAGAATCCTGAAGCATGCGATTCACTTCCTGATAGAGAATTGTCAGACTTAACATATATAATTAAGCATATAAGATACACAATTAGTCATTTGGGGTCATATCTAACTTATTTGTTTAGCTTGACCATGTATATTTTATGCAAGGGTTTCATTTTTCTTTTTTTTTTTTTTTAAGCAGAGGGGATAGGCAAAGAAGGAGGTTAAGAATAGTCTCATAAAAAAAATGAGAAAAGAAAGCTATATGGAATCATAGGCAAGTAGGACAACTTTGAATGCTACATATTAAATTTATTATATACTTAAAAAGAAAAGTAAGCTCTACACAATAGAAATTTGTACTTTCATCCAAAATCCTCTCCAATTATTCCAAAATATAAATGGAAAAATTCATTCTATTTGGTGTCTGTGGTTCAGAATTTTTTTAAATGAAAACGATAACAAACAGTTCCAGAAGAATCACAAAATATTAACAACCCTATGAAAGAATGATCCAAACCACTAAATGATAGAAATACAAATCAAAACAACCCTAGGGTTTCACCTTTAACTCAGCAAATTATCATAGATGACAAAATATTATATTGGAAGGGTTGTGGGAAAATGAATGCACATTAACTCATAATTGGTGGAACTTCAGATTGATGAAACCATCCTGGACAAAAATATGAAATTAGCCAAATAAAGAATAAAATATCCATATTTTTGACCTAGACATTCCATTGTTAAGCATATAAACTAAGGGAGTAATTGATGATGATGATGATGATGATGATGATGATGATGATGATGATGATGATGGTGATGATGATGATGATGATGATGATGATGATGATTACAAGGTTACATATTCACCAAAACATTTATAACAGTACTTTTTTATGGCAACAAAAAAATAGAAATTTAGTAAATGTGCATATAATGGGGACTTGCTAAATTAATGTTGATACATTTATGGAATATTAGTGTGCTGTAAGAAATGATCATCATGGTTACTCCAGAAAAGCATGTAAAGGTTCATATGATTGATGCACAGTTTGAAGTAAGAAAAGCCTGGAAATCAACATATATAATGATGTCTGTGAAAAGAACAACTACCACAAAATATTCAAAACCTAATGCTGTAAAATTACAAAGAAAAAAACTTGACTCTAAAGAAGAGATATGAAAAGATGTCTCCCCCTAACTCCTTTGTAGATGATAGAATATTTAACATCAGATTTTGTTGATATGTTGATTGGTTTTGTTGGGGGAGGAGGGTTCCTTTCATTCCTCTTTTTTTAATGTATTGTTTGTAATAAGGCATGGGGTTTTTTAGGGGAGGAAGAGAGGGAGGGATAGAGAGGGGAAATGTAAGTGATAAGGAAACAAAAGATACTAATAAAAATCTATTTTAAAAAATAAAATAATAAAATGACCCCTTCCTCTTTTCTGTTCCTCTACTCTTTCCCCTTCTGATCTTCTCTTCTGATCCTCTTTATTTTCAAAGTGTGAAGCAAGAATGCAAGAATTATTTGTATAGGGCTTTAGGTAGTTGTAATAGAAAGGCCCATGCATAGCCAGATTTGAATGGACAGAATCACTTCACTTACCCATTTTTCCCTTCTTTAAAATCCCTAGTCAATGGAATGTAAATGACAATAGGCTACCTTACCATTCTAGCAAAGAAAATATATTAAAAGATTTCAGTATGAGTGATGCCTAGAGAACTAGATGAAAGGAAGACAGGAAGGAAAAAAAAGCATTTAAATGCCTACTATGTGTTAGATACTGTGCTAAGCACTTTACAAATAGCATCTCATTTGATCAACAACCCTGGGAGAAAGGTCCTATTATTATCTTCATTTTATAGATGGGGAAACTAAGGCAAACAGTTACCCAAAGTTAGATAGTAAGTGTCTGAGGCCATAGTGTAACTCAGATCTTCCCTGCATGTTTAGTGCTTGACCCACTGTACCACTGAGCTGCTCCAGATAAAAAGTTGTGTTGACTAGGGCTATTCAGGACAATGGAATAAATGAGAAAAATGCCTTTTACTACATGTGATCTTCTAGCAAACTTTGATGTCTGCCTAACTTTCTCTCTCATTTAGAACTTTTCTTATGTCTCAGCAGTAATCCTATCAGGACAAATTATCAAACTAGAAATTTGTGTTCCATTAACAGAAGAGGGCTGGGGAAAAAAAGGAAAGAATATTTTTCTATTGCAAAGTGCTCCAGGAAAGATTTGGCAAATTCCATGTCATTTAAAATGTATTCATTCTAAATGAATAGAATGCCTTTAATATCATTTACAATTCAGGCAGACCCAGCAGGAAAAAAAATTACTGTAAAGTTTCAACCAATCATAAAATAGGTGAAATGAGCATTCATGGATTCAAGAACTCAGAAGACAGAGCTACAAAACAAATGTCAACACTGTTGTGAGCTAATTTCCTCTACTACTATATCTTAGGAAGATGGAGGTGAGAGGTTAGAGGAAGGTTGTATTCAGAAGCCAGCCCAGGCTGATGACATGAAGTAACAGGAGCTTACTTGAGTGCAGGACATGAGGACTGGAAGAATGGGAAGAGGGTTAACAGGGGAGACTACAGACTGAAGACCGAGAAGTGCATTTAACATGGATTCATTTAACATGAGTCTCACTCTAGTACTGGTGCTTTTCCTGTAGCTTATTTTTATGCTTATGTTACTTTGCAGTAAGTCTTCATAGCTGGGGGACTGAATGGCCAAATTAGAGAAAAGATTATGCTTGGGGAGGAGGGAGAGTAGAGGAGAGAAACCCAGTGAAATACTTTTTTGGAGATAACTAAGTAGCTCAGTGAATAAAGGGTCAGACTCAAGAAAACCTGAGTTTGAATCCTGCCTCCTACTAGTTGTATAGGTGCTACAGTGCATAGACTGTACTAAATCCACCCTTAGACATTTATTAGTTCCATAGCCCTGGGCAAGTCACTGAACCTCATTTGCCTCAGTTTCCTCATCTGAAAATGAGCTGGAGAAAGAAATGGCAAACTACTCCAGTATCTGTCAAGAAAACCCCAAAATGCGATCGTGAAGAGTTGAACATGACTGAAACAACAGAAGAACAAAGACCCTGTACAAACCATTTAAACTCTCTCAGACTCATTTTCTTCATCTGTAAAAGAAAGCACACAATAGCAGCAGCTTCACAGAGTTGTTGTGAGGATCAAATAATAACTTAACATTTAAGTGCTTCAGGCACCCCTCTTAAGACTTGTTTACCATGTCTTTGATGGGTTCATGTTATAGGAGGGTAGGAAGCAGTTCCCCTACTCTGAGGAATTCACAAATCCTTTTTATATTACAATAATTTAGAGGCAGACTTCATCTTGGGAACAATAATGTTTAGACTCCAATGCAAAACAACCAGAAAGAAAATCTATTTATTAACCATCTCTTCTCACTAGAATAAGAACTAGATGTTGTCTGATAAAAGTTTAAGGTAGATATGAGGATTTTTAAAGGAAATTCATATTTTCTATGTGGGTATAGGCTACCGGCTACTAAATTCTTCCTTATTGACACAGGTACCCCATGTAGGGACAGAGGAAGAGGAACAATAATGGCAAAATGGCAGAATTTGTTGATTGTTAAAACTATCTATTGACTTGTTTTTTAAAGCTAGTTAAATAATTTTTAAGTTATCCATCTTGAGTTCTGTTCACTTAGAGAGAGGAAAAACAAGTGTGTTTTTCAGCTAGATTTTTTTCCTGGTCTTTTTGGGAACTCATTAAAATAATACAAAAAAAGAAAAAGAAACCCACAGCTTTGTTGAAAGATTCCAAAACTGGAAATATATGCATAGTAGTCCTGAATAAGGAATGCATTCTTGCCTTTAAAAAACAAAAAAAAAAAACACCCTATTTATTTTGGAAATAACATGATGGGTGTTTAAAAAGAGAGCCTTCACAATATGATCCCTTGTCTTTTGACAAACAGTCTCCCTTCTTAGATCTGCCAGCATTTCTGCTCAAACTGGGAAGCATGGAGGGAGGTTGAAGAAGCCAACCCAAGGGCCTTGATTTTATTCTCAGGTTGAACACAGTTCACCAGCAACAATAATCCTTTTCAATTTATCACCTCAGGAACAGCATTACCTGGCAGCTCTATTGAAGTTAGATTTCTAAATGTTTGTTCACAACTACCTAATGGTACCTCTTCATCCCTTCTTCTCCTATCTCACTCTGCAGACCACCACTCCCACCACCCAAAACTAAATAAATGAATGAATGAATAATAAATGGGTGAATAAGTGGATGCATGAATGAGTGAATGAATAAATAAATATGTAATGGACAGTTAAAAGAAACAATCTGATGATTCTCTTTTAGCTTCTATTTCCCCCCCCCCCCCAAACAGCTCAATACAATGAAGCAGACTATTTTAGATCTCTTGGAGGTTTAATTTTTCCCTCTCTCCTTCTGCTCTTTGGTAAGATTAAATAAAGCAATTTTTAAATTATATCCTCCTCATTCCTTTTTGCAGAAGCATTCCTAAAGCACCCTATTTGACCCCCCAACTGATTCACAGAAAGGTGGAGAGATAACATTTATTGTCCACATTTAACATTTCCCCAAACCCTTTTTTTCTCAGGGAGCAGAATGAAATTGACTACCCTTAATAATATGTCCCAACCCAATCTGGATTTGTAAGAGAATACTACAAAATAACTATCTTTAGTGTTCAGGATCCAAGACTCCTAGAAGGCCCAGAATTATAATCCTCACAGTAAAAGGTAACTTATTCCCAACTCCTGGAAACCCCACCATCTTCATCATCATCATCATTATTTTATTTTGATATCTGAAGTCCCCCATAGTTTGTGAGAGCTCCTTCTTACCCTTCCAGAAGGGAAATTATTTTATAAGGGAGTATGACATTTAAAAAGAACTGGAGTGGTATTCTTTTTCCCTTTGGGGATAGATCTTGAGCTCTAGAAATTTCTCCTGAAAACAAAGAATAGCTGGTTCAAAAGTTAGAATTTATAACGGTTTAGAATAAAAATAGGTTGAAAATTTTAAAAAGTTAGGGCAATAGGTATATCTAGTTCTTGACATGTGAGTGGTAGGAGAATGTAAACCCCCACACATAAACCCTCCCCACATGTAAACACATTACAAGATAGGTTCTGTTCCCAGTTCTCCCAGCCCAAAGCAAAACAAATCAAGCAGAACCGTATAATTCATTTCACCAAACTGGAATTGCCCCCACCCACTTAAAAAATTTGGCATCATTTCAAGGCAATAGCAGCTTGTAGCCCTGGTAGTGCTCAGTCAACGTGGGTGATCTGTGTGACATGTGGCAAAAATATAGAACTCCTCAAATTTAATAAAACAAAGTTCCATACAAGCATTGGAAGGTCTCTCTCAACAAAGGCTTGGAGAGGTTACTGCAGTCGGTCCCCAGACTTGTAGGAGAAATAACCCCCTCAGAGTCCAAAGCATCCTCACCACTTAGATGTGATGACACAGAAACCAGCTGGCTCATGGAGCCATGTTAGGTAGGGAGAGCTGAGAATAAACTTGGGTGAAGCTAATTCAGTTTTCTAAAGTAAGGGAAGTGACAGGAACAGCAATAAGGAAAACCACCACAGGGGACAGATGAATTCCTTAAGTTGGTTTGTTATTCCCCCTGTCCAGTGATGTCTCCATCTGTCTTCCAATACATGCTGAAGGTGCCCTCTGCTGTCTACCCATCGAAGTACATCGCCACAGCAAAGCCTTCCACAGCCTGGCAGCCAAGAATCACAGAATCTCTGTTTTGGAAGAGACCTCAGGGGCTATCTATATCCAGTCTGTATCTGAATACTTCACAAGAAATTTGACAAGTCTCCCATTTGCCTAAGAAAGTTGCTATCAGCAACCCAGGGCAGAAAGGAGGTCAGATAGCACAGGATTATGGCATAAAGCTTTCTCCCTCATCTGGACTGATATTTTTTAAAAAGCAACATTTGGACAACAGCTGTTGATTGCCCCACTCCCTTTTTAGCTACCTTATATGTGTGGTATTCTCCCATTGTATTGTAAGCTCCCTAAGGGCATAAATTGTCTTCTCCTCCTCCTCCTCTTCTTCCTTCTCCTCCACTTCCTCCTTTTCCTTTTCCTTCTCCTTCTCCTTCTTGTATTTGTATCCCCAGCACTTAGCACAGTGCCTGAACCAAGCTAACTTATTTTTCAATCATAGCCAACTTTTGTGACCTCTTTTTTTTGTGTGATCTCTTGCCAGAGATACTAAAGTGAATTACCATTTTCTTCTCCAGCTCTTTTTACAGATGAGGAAACTGAGGCAAACTTAAATGACTTGCTCAGGGTCACACAGCTAGTGAGTGTCTGAGGTCAGATTTGAATTCATATCTTCCTCGGTTCTATCCACTATGTCTCCTAGCTGCCTATATAAATGCGAGAGACTATTAACATCAGTCAGACAGTTCAAATCTAGCCTCTGTGACCATAGGAAAGTTACTTTAATCTCAATGAAGGTTTGAGGTAGGATTTGAACTCATCATCCTGACTCTACATGCACACTCTATCTACTACTTAGAAGTCCCTTCCAGACCTGGTATTCTATGATGCTAAAAAAAATTTTTTTGTAAAGTTAATAGCATGCTATTTTATGTGTAGTGCGGTGAACCTAAATTTTCAGGTCTCAAATTTATGATGTCATAACTTGCAATTCTATAGAACGCCATTTTTTAACTGTTCCTATTATTTCATTGGTATGGGGAGCTCCTAATTAGTAAATTCTTCCACCAACACAGATTGTGCATTCTCTGAGACTTAGCATTTTAGAGATTTTGCCTGGAACACTGAGAAATTAAGGGACTTGCCCAGGATCACACTGCCAGGATTTTCAGGGATTGGACCTGAGTCTTGGTTTTTCTAACTCCAAGCACAACTCTCTACATCACACTGTGGTTTATTAAATATAAGCCTCATAGCCCTCCCCCAAAATCCACATTTTCAGACTAGTGTACCAAAGGCTAGTGGAAAACCTTCTTTTACCTCTCCCTCTAAATTTTAGGCTCAGGGGTGTCTCTAAGGCTCAATCACAGAGATGGAAAAATCTAAAGGAAAGAACGTGCCAACTGTGTATATACATATATATGTTGTGTGTGCATACATATGTGTGTATACATGTATATGTGTAAATTGCATGCATATACATGTGTGTAGGCATTGTATGTTTTTGTTGTTCATGTGTTATAGCATTATGTGCATATATGCTGTACATAGGTGTACAGATTCACAAATATGTATGTTATTTGTACATATACACATATTATATTGTACATATACTTGCATATCCTATA
>NW_027187302.1:2666874-2710953 GCF_028583685.1 Petaurus breviceps papuanus
TTATGCTACTTTCACATAGTCAGTCAAGTAGTGGTAGATTTGGGAATGGAACTTGGGCCTTCTGATGTTAAGTCTTTCAACAACACTATATTATACATATTGTCCTTAGAGCTCTGAGAGAGTTGTTTAGTTTTAAATGTAAAAAGCTGTAGTAAACTGGGAAGATACAGATATTAGAACTGTTGTATGATTATGGGACAAATGTGATTTATAAGGTGATAGAAAGAAGATGAAAATTCAGCTACTAATTATAATGTGAGATAGAGAAGTATAATGGTAATAGTAATTTGGAGATCTTCCCTGTCCCTTGATAAGCCTAAGGGAATTTGAAGACTTTTCCGACTTTGAAAATATACTCTGTTCCCCTAATAGGCTGAATGTAGTCACATGGAGCCTATGGTAGGAGAAGTTTGCTGAAGGGTGGAGCAGAGCCCACAGGAAGCTGGGAGTCAGGACAGTTAGACATTGGAGAAGAAAGGACAGCAGGCAAGCAGACAGTTAGGCTTGTGCGTAAATGTTGGTTTGTGGGAAGGCTAAAGGATGCTGTGGCTCTCTGTGCTGTTGTGACTTATTAACTTCTTTGCTACTATGATGGAATCAGCTTACTGGTTTGGGATTCAGTTTTCTTGTGTTTGAATAAATGTTTTGCTTCTATCTTCTATATGGAGAATCTGTTATATTTTGTGATCAAGCACCACATGTATATATTGACTGTGGGTGCTGTGAATATTGCATTGGTTCTACAAGAGGATCTGGAATCTGAACACAGAAAAACAGAGAAGTGAAAGGACAGATTTCAAAACTGCATCATCTACCTTTGAAGCTGGAAGTGATGAACACTTTGCTGTTGAAGGATAGGTCTAATTGAACAGAGAAACACATTGGAAGATAGAATCAGAGAAGTCACACAATGGGCCCATTAGATTGCTTGAGATATTATGCACTGTGACGTGTTAGTGAAGTATAATGCAGATCAGATCAGCTTAGCAGCAGAAGCATAGAACATAGAAACTCCATTCATCAAAAACATTTTAAACTTTATGGATAATTCCTGAGACATAAAGAGGACACCAAAGTTTATAGTTTCAGAGTTGTGAGTTATCCTGGATACATGGGTTTTCATCACTCATGCCTTCTTGGCATGTTTCTATAAAAGTATGTGTCTACTCTGCCCCATAGATGAGCACACTGGTTGTAGAGTGTGACTGACCCAAGTTTATGAGTGTATTGTGATGTATACCTTTGCTTTAAAAATATGACTTTCGGGGCGACTAGGTGGCACAGTGAATAGAGCACACTGGCCCTGGAGTCAGGAGGACACAAGTTCAAATCCGACCTCAGACTCTTAACACACACACACACACACAAAACTAGCCATGTGACCTTGAGAAAGTCACTTAACCCCAATTGCCCTATCTTCCCCTTTCCAAAAAAAAAGCAAAAAATAAAAATATGACTATCTGTGATGTCATTGTAATTTCTTTGCTTTGTCAAAAGTTCAAGTAAATGGTTATATTTAAGATCTAAAACTGCCATTATTAAAAGTGGTTGAAATTGTGTAAAAGGAAGAACACTGATGGGGACTCAAGAGGCAGAGTGGTGAGTAGGGGAAGTATATTCTATCACAATAGAGTTATCCATAGGACCCTTAGAAAATGTGAGAATAACATCATGACAATGATCTTTTTTTCTGGAAATCTATCTGGACTATCTGGATAATGCAAGAACAAGTTGGAGTGAGCAAACCAGCCCAATGCCTAGGTGAAAGGTATGGGGTACTACTGTGGGATCAATAAAAATAACAGAATTTAGATAGCACTTTAAGATCTACAAACACTTTACAAATGTTATCTTGTTTGACCTTGAGAGATAGGAGCTATTTTGTTATCTCCATTTTATAGATAAGGAAACTGAAGCAGACTGAGGTTAAGTGACTTGCCCAGAGTCATCCAATTAGTAAGTATCTAGGGCTAGATTTCAACTCAGGTTTTCCTGACTCAAAATCCAATACTCTATACCTAGCTATGGACAACCCATGTACATGGTGCACTTACAAAAGGCTTTCATTCAATTCTACCATCCTCTCAAGCTAGGTCTTAACTCCCTTCATCAGCTAAACTCCTAGAAAAAGCCACCTAGATTCATTGCCTTCATTTCTCACTCATTCTTCAATCCTTTGGAATCTGGTTTATGAATTCAACTCTTAACTGAAATTTCTCTTTCCAGAATTACTAATGATCTTTTAATTGCTTAATCTGGCAGTCTTTTCTCAGCTGTCATCCTTCTTGAACTGCTGCTACATTTGATGCTGTTGGCACCTACTCTCTCTTCTCTGGGTTTTCACAAAACTCTTCTCTCTTCATTCTCCTCCTATCTGTCTGGTCACTTCCCCTCAGTCTCCTTTGCTGGGCCACCATCCATATAACATCCCTTCCCTGTGACTGTTTCCTGAATCTCTGCCCTCTTTCTTTCTTTCTCTATACTATTTCTCCTTCACTTGTGGACCTCAACAGTTCCACTGGGTTTAATTATAATCTTTAGCAATAAGATTCATGCACCTATATTCTAGTCCCAGTCACTTTCTAAACTTCAGTACTGTATCTCAGTTGCCTTTTGGAATTTACCATTGTATAAACTTAGACACATCTCCAAATCAGCCTCACCAAAAAAAGAATTCACTATCATTCCTCAAAAATCCACCCCTCTCCTAAACTTCTCTATGTAAAAAGCAGTCAGGTGGCACAGTGGATAAACTTCTTGGTCTGGAGTCAGGAAGACTCGTCTTCCTGAGTTCAAATCTGGCCTCAGACCCTTGACTGTGTGACCCAAAACTGGATTTTCATTTTCTTTCTAAAATCTCATAAATTACATTTGTCCCATACAATGGTTCTAGGAAACAATGTGGGATGAGCTAGAGAAGGAAATGGCAAACCACTCCATTATCTTTGCCAAGAAAACTCCAAATGTGGTCACAAAGAGTTGGACGTGGCTGAAATGACTAAACAATAACAATAACATTTATGTAAAAAGTATAGCAATTCTTTCCATCTCTTAGATTTATAACCTCAGCAATCTCCTCAACTTTTCACTCTTTCTCACCCCATATATCCAAAAAGTAGATCTTGCTTATTCTTCTTCCATAAATATTTGTCACATAGGATTCCTTGCTACTCACACAGTTACCACCTTATTTCAGACCCTCATGACCTCTTGTCTGAACTATTGCAATGACCTTTTAATTGATCTCCCAATCACATTTTTCTCCACCCTAATCCATCCTCTATACAGCTGTCAAAATGATCTTCTTAAGCATATATCAAACACTTAATAAACTTCCTCCAGCATAAAATATAAGTTCTTCTGTTTACTGTTTAAATCCCTTTACAACCCGACTTCAAACTATCTTTCTGTCAAACTATCTTCCCTTGTGTTATTCCCCTTCCCACACTATAACAGTCAGCAAAATTGGCCTTCTCTGTGTTCCTCTACATGACAATCTATTTTCCATCTTGTGCCAAATTCACTCTCATAGAATCCTTCTTTTCCCTCAAGATACAGCTCAAGCACCAACTTCCTCCAAAAGTCTTTCCTTATCCTTCTAATCATTTTTGTCCTTCCTCCCTCCCAAGCAGTCTTGTATTTAACTACCTTGTACTCACTCTGTACATATTTCTTTTATATAATATATATATATATATATATATATTCATATGTTTACATAATATCTCTCCCAATAGAATATAAACTGTTTGAAGGCCATTTCGTTCTTTGCATCCCTAGCACATAGCAGAGACCCTGGTACATAGTAGGCATGTAATAAATGGTTGCTGGTTGTTCATTTGTTTCATCCGTGTCTCCCCCAAAAATCTACCACATCTCCAAATATCCCTATTTCTTTTGGCTTCCCAGGTACCCGATCTCAAAGCCATTCTTGATTTGTCATTCTCCTTTCACACTCTTCCTCTCAATATCTAATTTGTTGCTGTGTTTTATAGATTCTATCACATTAACCACTTACATGTTGTTGTTCAGTTGTTTTAGACATGTCCAACTCTTTGTGACACGATTTGGAGTCTTGGCAAAGATACTAGAGTGGTTTGCCATTTCCTTCTCCAGTGTAGAAAGTGGATACATTTTGTCAGGCAATCAGAGGTTAAGTGACTTGCCCGGGGTCACACAACTAGGAAATATCTGAGGCTAGATTTGAACTCAGGTCTTCCTGACTCCAGGACAAGTGCTCTATTTGCTGAGCTACAGTTGCCTCTCCATTTACATGAAAACCATCCTAATTCTAGGCCTTTATCACCTCTCACCTAAATTGCTGTGAGAAGTATCCTAATTGGTCTCTGTACTTCTAGGTACTCCTCTTTCCCATTCATCTTCCACAGAACTTTCAAACTATTTTTAAGGCATATTTTATATTTATATTTTAACGTCTGACCAAGTTATTCCCCAGTTCAAAAAACATTAGTGGCTATCTTTTTTACCCCTGGGACAAAATAAAAATTCCGTAGCCTAGCATTTAAACCCCTTCATAATATGGCTTCAACCTACTTTTTCCTTTCTTCTCACCTTTTTTGAAAGGAACATTATATCTCAGAGCTTTTTACAGACTGTTCTCCATGCCTAGAATGTCCTCCTTCCTCATATGTCTCTCACAGTCCTTGTCTTCTTTTAAGGTTGAGGTGTAGTGGCACCTTCTCTAAAAAGTTTGCCCGATCTCCTCAATTAGTGTTCTTTTCTATCTAAAATTATCTTGTATACATTTTCTTCCTGTCCTTTGATAAACCTTGGTCTTTTCTTTTTGAAGCACATATTTCATTCAGAAGAGTGTAAAGTAAGCATCACATATTCTTTCCCTGAGATACCTTCAACTGGATGGGGAGTAAGGGGATGTAACATTTATAGTAACTATATAGAATTAGTTTGACACAGTGCCCAGGAAAACCTCCCCTTTTTGCATGCTGTACCATCTCCCATCATCCTGAGCACTATCTGGACACTGGACCCAGATGACTCTGGAGGAAAAAGTGAGGCTAGTGACTTTGCACAGCCCTCCCTCACTCAAATCAAAGTCAGTTGCAAGTTATGTCATCATTTCCCTGATGTCATGGTCCTCTTCAAGAATGAAGGATAAACTATACACCTGCCCTTTGGCAATACATTTGAATACTCTCAGTCAGAGAGCTCCATCAGTCCAGGTGCCCCTACTCTTCCCAGTGTCTGCTAGATGTGAAGAAAATACCAAGGGAAAAAACAGCCTTTCCAGGATTTGCCCCCAAACCTTAACCCTTAACCAGGATAGAAATGCCACAATTGGAATGAATAAGAGCTGCTTAGGTGAAGCAATAGCTACACACTACTCCAGATGTGGAAGAACCAGATGTCTCCTTTAGTGGGCACAAAAGTAAATGGTTCAGATTACAACCCAGCTAAAGAAAAGGAGGAAGAAAGTAAAGGGGAATTATAAGATGAAAATGAAGATCTATGTGATGTCTAGTGGGAGGAAACTGGATCCTGGGAGTTATCATTCATGTGGCCTTAATGGTCTAGTCAAGCAAACATCCATGCTTGCCTTTCTCAGAAAGCAGAGCTCTACTTTAATCACTTTACAGAAACTCCATATGGTAGGGCAAGGTTTGAAAAATGGATGATGACTCTCCTGAATCCAAAAGCAGAAACAATGTAATTCTCTTCAACTTGACTCGTCTATTATTATAAACAAAGAACAAAACTAGGTAAAATTTTCTTTTCCTTACTGGGATAACAGTGAGGGATCTTAGCGAATAGCAGCCCTTCTCAAAAGTTGCTTTCTTAGATGTAAAAAAAAATGGTCAGTGTTCATTACTGGACAGAAGAAATTTTTATCTTGAGCAAAAATCCCTTTTCCTCATCTAGACTCTGTTCCATTCTTTATGGGAAAGAATGACTTAAGATTATAGTTTTATTGCTGGAAAGGGCCTTAGACATCATTTAGTCCAACTCCTTTATTTTGCACGAGAGGAAACTGAGGTTCAAAGGGGTTAAGAGATTTACCCAAGGTCATAAAAGCAGTGTCAGAGTCCAAAATCAAGCCCAATCCTCTAATTCCAAATCCAGAGCTTTTTCTACTTAACCATGATACCTTACTTTGAAAGCTATTGAGACCCATGGAAAGATGTTTAAAGCAATGTTCCCTTAACTGAGGTGGCAGAATTAATTCTGTTTCTAAATAAGTCCTCAAATAGGGCACAACTAGTCTATGACAAAAGAAGGACCCACAAGATAAGCTGAAGGTCATTGGAAAAGAGGAAACATATGGAAAAAAAAATGAAAGAAGCTTATGAAAGGTAGTTACCTACAGCTAGAGCCTGAGGCAGGAGATTGGAGATAGGAAGCATCATTATATAACACTGCCTTTATAAAGTGTGTTTTCGGGACTGGATTTCTAAGGTTAACAAAGATTTGGTTAGACTTAATGTGGTCCTCTAGGTCCTCAAGTGTGACCCTTTGACTGAATCTAAACTTGACAGAATAAATCTCCTAAATAAAAGGATTTATTCTGTAAAACTTGGAGTCAGTCAAAAGGCCACACCCAAGGACCTAGGAGGCTACACAGGCTTTCTATTTAAAGAAGAAATGGAATGGGGTCATCAAGATGGGTTAATAGTCACTTTCTATAAATTTCTACAACCCTAAAGACCTTAACAATAAAAATGGAATTGTCCATGAAATATTGAGTAACTACAGCTGAATTCTCAAGATAAGAAGTTAGAAACCACCTTCCCCCTCATTTTACTCCATCCCACACACAAGGTAAAATCTCCATGAATTAATTCCAGAGAACTCAAACATATAGAGGCCTCATTCAGTGCCCCTAAGCCCAAGTGACTTTACATTTTTGCTGCAATGATCATAAAGATAGCACCTCAACCTACCTTCCCAATTCAGTATCCATAGTTTATGAATTGTCTCTAGACTTAATTCTTAAGGCTGACTACCTTGGGTTTTAATGTAATCTGTGGATTCACTATAAATAATGCTGGTGAGCTTACCTTTACTAGCTAGTAGACATAATTACCTCATAGAAAACCATATGCTAAGATAACAACACTAATAACTAATATTTATACAACACTTCAAGGTTTGTAAGGTTTGCAAAGTACTTACATATGTTAACTCATTTGATACTTATAATAACTCTGGGATGAAAGTACTATTATTATCCCCACTTTACAGATGAGGAAACAGATACATCATCAAAAGAGAAATAGCTAGTCTAACCAGTCTGGAGAACAATTTGGAGCTATGTCCCAAGGGCTATGAATGTATTAATACCCACTGACCTAGGGATACCATTACTAGGTTTGTAGCCCAAAGAGGTCAAAGAAAAAAAGGAAAGGACCTATATATACAAAAATGTTTATAGCAGCTCTTTTTGTTGTGGCAAAGAATTAAAAATCCAGAGGATGTCCATCAATTGGGGCATAACTAAACAACTTATGGTATATGAGTGTGATGGAATATGATTTGCTGTAAGAAATGATAAACAGGATGGTTTCAGAGAAACTTGGGATGACTTACATGAACTCATGCAAAGTGAAGTGAGAAGAACTAGAAGAACATTACACATGGTAACAGCAATATTGTAAGCATGATCAACTGTGAAAGACCTAGCTACTCTGATCAAAATGACAATCCTAGACAACTCCAAAGAACCCATGATGAAAAATAGCCACTTCCAGAGAAAGAACTGTAAACTCTGAATTGGAGATTGAAGTATTTTTTTTACTTTCTTTATTTTTCTTCTTTAATTTTTTGTCTGTGTTTTCTTTTGCAAAATGGCTAATATGGAACTATTTTGCATGACCTGATATGTATAATCAATACCAAATAACTTGTCTTCTCTAGGAGGAGGTATGGGCAGGAGGGAGAGAGAATTTGGAACTCAAAATTTTTTTAAATGACTGTTAAAAAAAAGTATGTGTAATTAGGAAATATTTAATGAAATAAATAAAAATATATCTTTAAAAAAAGAATAGTAGCTACAAAATATTTCCCCCATGAACCAGGTACACTCTCTGCCACAAATACATACATAGTCAGTGAGAAGAATATACAGCCAGAGAATACTCTGATACCAAGGCACACATATAGGTTACACATTTGGCCAAGGCAGCTCATCTCCAACACTGGGTAGACCCAATGTCCTTTTACTTTTCATGATTTCTGCTCCCTTTTGGCCACAGGATATTTACTGGACATGTTACTCAGCTAGACTCCCATTCTTCTCCACCACTTGACTTGTTTTTTTTTTTTAATTTAGGGGTTAAGTAACTTGCTCATGATTACATGACCAGTTATTTCTGGGTGTGGAGCTAAGTATCTGAGCCCGGATTCGATCCCCAGGTCATCCCGACACTAGGGCTGGAGCTCTTACTCTCTGTGCTACCTGGCTGCCCCCACCACTTGACTTATTAACACCATTGGTGAGTCACTTTCTTGATTCTCTCTTGAATCATGGCTGAATCTCTTCTCTACTCAGGATCCCTCTCCTTGGAGTTACTTCCTGCTCTAACTTTGGCCAATGGTGGGGAAGAAGAACAAATATCTCCCCATATTCCACTGTGCAGGAGTCACACTCCACAAAGTTTCCCTTAACTGTTGGTCAGATCTAGTAAGATTGCTTCTTCTAAAGAAGAAGAAGGAGGACAAGGACAAGGAAGATGAGGAAAAGGAGAAGGAAAAATATATAAAACCTCAACAACAAACTATGTTGAACAAATATTATAATATGAAGAAAAGTGAACCAATAAAAAATAGAATCTTGTGTACTCCCCAAAGATCATGGAACAAAAACAAGAAATCTCAGAATGGTTTGAAAAGAGAAATAAAATTTATAAAAGAAGAAATTTTTAAAATTAATTTAAGTCAGAAATTAGTTCTCTCAATAGACAATTTAAGAAGCACAAATAGCAAAGTAGAAAAATTAAATGCAAGTAGAAAATCTCCCCAAAGAAGCAAAAACTATATGAGAGAGAATAATAGATTTGGACCACAGAAATGCTAAAATGGAAGAAAATTTGGCAGAAGAGAAGTAAAATCTAATAACATGAAAAGAATATATGAAGTCTATGAAAGCCAGAGCAACAGACCTTGGGGGAGGGATATACAAAGATAATTTAAAGATCGTAGGTCTCAGAAGAAAATGACTATATAAACATTCTCCCGATTCTACTCATTTTATTTTGCATCAGTTCATGTAAGTCTTTTCAAGTTTTTTCTGAAATCATCCTGCTTATCATTTCTTATATCACAATAATATTCCAACCTAAGCCTCACTTCGTCATTGTGTATGTTTTGTTGACTCAGAGTACGTGTAAAAAGGAATTGTTTCTGTTCTGGTCAGAAACCCTTAGGTTCTTCCCCTCCCAGATTGATTTTTTTAAAAGGTAACAGAGACCATCTTTTGCTTCATTTATTACCTAGTCTTAATCACTGAATGGGGGTTGCCTCAAACAAACTGAGACCTGAGAAAGACCTTAGCTTAACAAGGCCAAGGTCTCTCACTGCATCTGGGGCCATCTCCAGTTGTACTCATCTACTTCTTGTCACTCCTAGATGGCTCTGGAGGAGAGAGTGAGGCTGATTACTTCGCACAGCCCTGCCTCACTTAAATCCAATTCACTTGCAAGTCAAGATGTCACCCTCCCAAAGTCATTGGTCCTCTTCAAG
Organism: Petaurus breviceps papuanus; assembly: GCF_028583685.1. NCBI lineage: Eukaryota > Metazoa > Chordata > Mammalia > Diprotodontia > Petauridae > Petaurus > Petaurus breviceps. Next base: position 2,676,589 of record NW_027187302.1, read on the forward strand.
AATGAAAGGCAAACAACAATTCCACCAGAATCATATACAACAACTTGTTCAGCCATTCCCCAACTGATGGATATCCCTTCAATTCTTGGTCAATATTTCTTAAAAATTATCACATAATCAAAGCTAGAAAAGATTTTATAGGTCAGCTAATCTAATCCTTCACTCTAGAGATAAGGTAACTGAGACCCAGAGAGGTTTTTGCACATACACACACACACACACACACACAATAATTAGTGACAGGGATGAGATTCAAACTCAGTTCTCTTCACTCTAAATTCATCAGTTTTTCCTGATTCCACAATATTGTTTCATTACTTTGAAGTGTATATAGTAATACCACTGAGAGGAAAAGAAGAGAGAGTATGAGTGTGTGTGTGTGTGCATGTACATGTGTATGTGTGCACATGTGTGCATGTGTGTGTCTACATATATATCATATAGTCAGAGTTAAAAACCTTTCCAACGTGGCATGACAAATCTCCATTCTTTGTTCCACTTGGGAGTGGGGTGTTGTGGGGGAAGGAAAGTAACAGAACTTGGAAAGCTTTCAGTTTGCCTGACCAACTTGGCCAAGTCTGTCAACAGCTGTTGAGATCAGAGAAACAAAGAGTGCAGTTCCCTTGAGCCTATAATTCCTGAGAGTTGGGCACACATTCTCCTCAGAGTAGGCACCCAAAGTCAAAAATGGGTGGAGGAGAAGGAATAAACTTTCTTCCCTCCCCCCACCATAGAACTATACACCCACCCACATATGATGGCCATGAATATGCCACTGAAATTCATTAGATGTTCGGTGACTGAACCCTATGGCTTAAAAATCATTTAACAAATGGATGAAAGTAATTCATAACAGTATTTAGTTTGAATATAAATTCTGCTGATAAAGTAGGGCTAAAATATTTGTTGCCTAAAGACCAGCTTAAATAGGCCCTAATTCCACTATTAATTTGCCTAGAACCTTTTCAAAAATGCATTGCTAAGTATAACAATAAACTCTTTTAATAGAATCAGAGTCTGAGGAAATGAGTTTTTAAATTATAATGAAAAATGTATTTTTTTTAGTTCTCAAAGCCAATTAATCAAAAAGAAGCATTCATTTAAAAAGCTAACCTTTTTGATAGTACCTCAGAGAGTGTTCACAGGTACTCCCAATCCCATTTTCTTGTGTGCCTTGTTTTCTTTAATTATTTTCTGGTACAAAGCTAAAATCCCACCTTCCACAGGAAGCCTTTCCCAAACTTCTTAAGTCTAGTACCTTCCCTCTCGATACTTCCTTTTTATCCTGTACATAGCTAGTTTGTACATAGTCATTTCTATGTTGTCTCCCCTATTAAATTATTAACTCCTCAAGAGCAGAAACAATGTTTGCCTTTCTTTATATAGTCAGTGTTTACTACAGTACCTGGCATGTAGTAGGCAATTAATAAATGCTCATTGACTGACAAGATTAGAAGGTTTTTAAAAGTTCTTATGTGCAATACTATAACTTGAAATATGCAAATACACACACACTCCAAGATGACATTCTTGAGTCATTTTTTCAGTTGTATCTGAAACCATTTGGGGTTTTTTTGGCACAGATACTGAAGTGGTTTGCCATTTCCCTCTCCAATTCATTTTACAGATGATGAAACTGAGGCAAACAGGGTAAAGGGACTTGCCCAGGGTCACAGAGGTAGTAATTGTCTGAGATCAGATTTGAACTCAGGAAGAGGAGTCTTTTATACACTACACCACCTAGCGGCCCAAAGATGACATTAAACTCATGGTTAAAGACAAATAATGTTTGCCAAATGCAAATTCTTCAAAAATAGTTCTGAGGGAAAAAATTGTAAAGGCTGTTAAGTTAGAATTCCCCAACAAACCTGTAGGGCTTGAAGACAGAAATCTAACCAGGCTCTATCTATAAAATGGGACCCTATCACTTTATATTTTCTGTCTGTCCTTTATTTAGCTAGGTAGCAAAAGGCAGGAAGACCTGAATCCAAGTCCATATTCAGACACTTACTAGCTATATGACCCTGGGCAATTCACTCAATTTCTCTTAGTTTGAGTTTCCTCAACTATAAAATGTAGATAATAATAACACTAACATGGCAGGATAGTTGTGAAAATCAAATAAGATAGTATTTATAAAGTGCTTAACCAAGCATCTATAACATAGTAGGCACTATAGAAATGCTAGCTATTATTAGCACAAACATTACAAAACTAAGGTAGCTTACCTTTTGTCCTTGAGAGAACATATAGATAGACAATTTAATGCCTGAATAGCTCTGATTCTGATCCTGACCCAAAGATGCTCTCTCCAGTAGCATACATGCTACCCAAAAGTAAATGATCTAGCTATAAAACATGTCTCCCTTAAATTTTCAAAGCCTCCTTTATACATAGGAGCCCCCCAAAGAAAATAAAATAGTTTGCTGAAATGCAACCAAAATCTAAACCAAAATTAATAATAATAACATGGTGCTCTGGCTTCACTCTACCTTCTATCAAATCCAATTCCATGCAACACTGAGTCATTTTCTCCAGGTAAAAGAAGACTAAAGAAGGGAAAAAAGAAAAGAGACAATTTCACACCACTGACATTTAAACCACTTGCTCAATTGGTGGTAAAAGTGTGTGATTAAACATGTTTATATCTGAATTGTTTGGACATTTATAAGCCCCTAAAGGCAGGGAAGGTGTCTCATAAAATGATCAGTTTTGTCTCAACAAATGATACATTGCTCATAAAAATAATGGTAATAATAATTGGCAGGCCTCAATGGAGCCTGAAACAAAATTTATACTGAAAGGAGGCTCAGTATTCTGGGACTATGGAAGTCTGAGACATTTCATGGACCAAATTTTGGCTTTCCATAAATAAAGTCTTTTTAACAGTAAGAGCTGTTGTTCATTCATTCAACAAGCATACTGTACTAGGCACTGGGGACAGATACAAGGACAAAAATTAAACACTCCATGCTCTCAAAGTGCTTACATTCTATTGGTGGATGGCTGTGTATGTACAATGACGAGTAAATACAAAATTTATTTGTAATAAATTTAAAGTAATTTGGGAGGAGGGCACTAGCAACTGAGGAGATCAGGATAGACTTTGTGTAGGAAGTGACATTTTAGCTGAGCCTTCAAGGAAGCTAGGAATTCTAGGAGGCAGAGAAGAAGAGAGAATGCATGGAGGCAACTTGGGCAAAGGCAGAGAGAAAGAGAGACACAGAGGCAAACAGAGAGATGGACAGATGGACAGACAGATACAGACAGACAGATGAATGGATGGATACATGGAAAGACACAGCTATTTTGGTTGGAGGGAAGAGTTACTAAGAGCTAGTAACATCCAAATACATCTGGAAAGATAGCCAATTATGAAGGGTTTTTAATGCCAAAAAGGAGTTTGTAGTTTGTTTTACAGACAATAGAAAGCCATTGAAGCTTCTTAAGAGGGGCAAGGACAGGGTCAGACTTATGCATTAATATCAAGTCATTATGTTGGAAGAGTTCTGAAAAGGCAAACTGGAGTGTGGATTTGACAGCTGTGTGAGGGAAAGAATGGAAAGGGAAGAGACTGTATAAAGGGAAACTAGTGAGAAGGTGATTTGAAAAATCCAGAAAATAAAAAAGTGATGATGGCCTCACTGGGTGTTGGTGTTTGAGTGGGGCAAAAGTAATGGTTGTGAGACATGTTGAGGTGAGGTAGTACTGATAAGACTGAAAATGATTGGCTGTATTGGAGAGTGTAGATTTTGAAGATGATTCCATGAACAGAAATAGAAAGTTGAAAAGAGAGGAGAATTTTTGAAGGGAAAGATGATCAATCCTGTTTCATCATCAGGACTTCATCTACATCCTCATCAGAACATAAGTAGAATTGTTGAGGTTTGATATCTCATCTTTAAGCATTAAGCTTAAAAGGAAACTGAAGCTTCCTTCTGCCATTTTCAGGACTCTTGAGGGCAGGACATTCCATTCTATGGCCAACAACAGGCCCATCTCTTTCTCTGCCAATCACTAGGAAACAGAACTCTCTGCCTAAGCAGAAATACACACACCACACACATACCTTTTCCCCTGCTATCTGATTTATAGTGTTTGTAGATTTCCAAAACACACTGAAAATTTAAAGAATCTGTTCTTGTTAGGCAGTCCTAGTTAGCCCCAAAAGGCTCAGGATGGAAGAGACCTTTGGAGACACTTAATCCAACCTCTGCCTCGTTTTACAGATAAGCAAACATACCCTAAGTGAAGTAATTTGGTCAAGGTCACACAGTGGCAAAGCTAGGAGACAAACTTTAAATTCACTTATCTTTTTACTGCATCACAACAAAGAGATAAGGAGAGAAGCTCAATAGGAAATACAGAAGGAAAGCTAAATTGATGTGAAAATATATGAGGCATACAAAGCAGTTCCTGGGAAAATTTATACCAGCAATATCTGGTTCAATCTTTTTTTTTTCTCTAAAAATAAGACTGGATCTTCCTAACTCTCCCAGGCTGGAAATACAGAGGCTACTCACAGACCAGGTCCCATTCTGATCTACATAGGAACCTTGACCTGCTCCATTTCTGACTTGGGCTAGTTCACCCCGCCTTAGGCAACTTGGTAGCCCTCTACTCCTAATAACTGCTATTAATGCCAGTCTTGGTGCAGGTATATGATTGTCTTACCCCTCGGCATCTCAGAACACCTAAGCACTAGAGACTGTCAGAATTAGCCTCAAAAGCAGGGTTTACAGGTATGTACCACCACAACCAGGTCCATTTGTTTTACAAATGAAAAAACAGAGGCATAGAGAAAGTAAGTGTTTTGATCAGGAATATACCACGACAAGGCCAGGATTTGAGCCCTTCTCTTTGGACTCAACCTCAGCCCTCAGTCCACTGTACCACTGGTCTAGAATGGAACAAATTGTCTCCCTCCAAAATATGTGTCTACAACTCACCCACCCATCAAGCCATGCTTCCAGGTCATCCAATTTGAATACATTTTCTATCGGGAGCTTTTGAATGGGATGGCAATTCAGGGAAAGCTTCTGACTTTCCCAATCCAAGATTATGTCTACATGTTTAAATTAACTTGTCATTTCAGAAGAGCAAGAATTTACAACTTGAATTCTTTTGTTTTCTGTTTTCAAATTGGCTAGATATAATATCATTTGTTGAATTAGCTTCACAGCATGGGAATGCACTATTCCCAGAGTCTAACACTCCATACGTGGCCCATATTCTCTAAGTAGCAAATGAATGTGACCATTCCAAATACTTGCAGATTCATGTTTTATTATGGAAAAATAGGACTATAACTTTTCTCCCTGGACTAAGGAAAAGTGAATCAGCTTGCCCATGGCACTGTGCCCTGGCAATCATGCTGCTTTACAGCAACACTCACAATGGTTACATTTCCTGCCCAAGCAAACCAGGGGGCTAATTATAAAAACAGTACCTAGGATGATTACATGCTATGTGTGAATTATATAGTCAGTGATAATTGTGGGTTATTGAGGTAGTTATTTGGGTTTGATTGATAGAACATATGCACCTCTCTAGAAAGATTAGTCTTTTTGCAATTACGGAAAATTCATTGGCCTTACATTTCCTTCTTTCCTGACATTAGTTCAATATTCTAAAAGTTTAAAAAGTTTGCAATTCTATTGTACTTTTTAGGCTAAATCCTATTGATTTTTTTGTAGCAAATAAATTATTTGAAGACCAAGGTAAAAACAAGTGGCCTGTGTATTTTATGTCTGTTTGTATACACACATATTCTATAAGTATACATATATATGTATTTGTATATATGCATGTTATATGTGATGTGTACATACTCTATATACACATGTGTATCACATACATGGGTTATATGTACACATACACAAAATACACAAGCCCTTTATTTTTGCATTTGTCTTATTTTTGCTTATGTATGTGTGTACATATATAAGTACATATGTATATTGATATAGATATATTCACACATATACATAGCTAGGAGCAGTTAGATGACACAATGGATGGATCTCTTAGCATGAAGTCAGGAAGACCTGACTTAAAATTTGGCCACAGACGCTTAGTAGCTGTATGACCCAGGGCAAGCCAATTAACCTGTTTGCCTGAGTTTCCTCATCTGTAACAGCACCTATCTCCCAAGGTTGTTGTGAGGATCAAATGAGATGATAATTGTAAAATACTTAGCACAGTGTCAGGCATACAGTAAGTGCTATGTAAATGTTAGTTATTATTATTGTTATTATTATTAGTCAATGAGATAATATTTATAAAGAGCTTAGCACAGTATCTGGCACATGGTAAGTCATATAAATATTAGCTATAACTATATATGTATATGTGTATACACACACACACACACACACACACAACAATTCCAAGCTAGCTCTTCTCCTCTTCTGTTCCAACCTTGGGATGGTGCCTGACACTATCTTATCCCTTGCAAGATCACAGCAAATCTCCTGCAAATTAATTCAGTACTCAAAGACCAGGTACAAGAATAATAGTTGACATTTATACCAATCAATCAACAAGAATTTATAAAGCCAACTTGTTCAGTCACATCCAACTCTTCATGACCCCATAGAGGATTTTCTTGGCAAAGTTACTAGGGTGGTTTGCCATTTCTTTCTCCAGTGCATTAAGGCAAACAAAGGTTAAGTGACTTTCCCAGGATCATACAGTTAGTGAGTGTCTCAGGCTGGAGTGGAACTCAGGTCTTTCTGACTCCATGCAGGTCACCAAGCCTCCATAAAGCCTACTATTATGTGCCATTACTGTCCTAGATGCTTAGAATGCAAATATAAGGGGGAAATAATTACTGCCCTCAAGGAGTTTACATTCTATTAGGGGTTCACAGGTATACAACAGGTTCACAGATAATAAATACAGGATACATAAAATAAATACACTATGATTGGGGAAAGGGTACTAACAACTTAAAGAAATTAAGAAAAGTCTCTTGAAGACAGCTAGGGCTTCCGAGAGGCTGAAATGATGAAGGAAAGGATTCCAAGAATGAGAGACAGAGCCTGTGCAAAAGCTCAGCATCGCTGTGATGTATAGGATGTGATGTATATACTGAGGCCAATTTGACTGGAGGGCACAGTGCAGGAGTGTGATGGAGTTGCATCATACCTGCTCAAGAGAGCTGGTTGTTCAATATTCAGCCTGAGCATTTACCCTTCAGAAATTCTTATACAGTACAATCAGGGCTTGATTTATTGTTTTGTTGACTATCTGGACTTAAGAAAGAGATGGAGAAAATGTTAGTATTGTGCAGATTAAACTTTAAAATATTTCCTATATACTTCCTTCACCCCCTAAGACTGCAAATGATTGGCTGTGATGCAGAATGTAGATTTTGAAGATGACTCCATGAACAGAAATAAAACAGCTGGGAAAAAAAAGAGAATTTTTGAAGGGAAAGATAATTCATCCTGTTTTGTTATCAGGACTTCATCTACGTCAGTTGTTAAACATTTAATATTAGAAAAGGATTGTGAAGGACTTGAAATGCCAAACAGAGGATTATGTATTTTGTTCTAAAGGGGATGTAGAACCAATGAAGCTTTCTAAGCAGAAGTGGCATATGATTTGATATTTAGGATTACCAGTTTGAGAATCACATGGATGATGGATTGGATACCAGGTAAATCAATTCTTATAACAGTCTTGGTAAATCTGACCTCAGACACTTAACACAAAAACTAGCCTTGTGACCTTGGGCAAGTCACTTAACCCAATTACCCTCCAAAAAGCAAAAACAAAAAAACAGTGTTGGGTATTGGGTAGTTGTATTGGGAGTGGAAAAAAGGGAAGAGATGAGAGAGATGTTGTGAAAGGAAAATTAACAAAATTTGACAACGATGTAAGGAGGAGTGAGAATGAATAAAAGAGATGACTTGGGCTGCAAACATGGGTGATTAGAAGAAAGGTGGGGGGGAGTGGGTTTAGGGGGGAAATAATAAGTTCTGTCTTGGACATATTGAGTTAAGAAATCTATATAACATCCAAGCAGATTTTACTTATTTGTATATATTCTCTTTCCCCTCAAGTGCCTTGACCACAGGGACCTTTTCTTCATTTTCATCTTTGAACCCCCACTTCTTAGCTCAAAGCCAGTTACAAAGTAAGAGGGTATTTAGTAAATTCTCCCTGAATTGGATCTTGAGAGGTAGGTTCTATAGATACCATTATTCCCATTTTACAAATGATGAAACTGAGGCTCAGAGAGTTTGCCCATAGTTGCACAGTAAGTACCAGAAGACACAACTGAACCCAGGTTATCCTGATTCCAAGTCTATTATGCCACGTTGCCTAAAGCAACCTGGGGCAGCGTGTTTCAGTCCATTTCATTGCTGCGATGGAATGACTTCAACAACTCAGTTGAATCAACAGTTTATCATATTGTCCAGATGCTGCCGGGAAACAGGCGCATCACTTTGTTCCAGATGAAAATGGCTATTTACCAAGTCCATGTATTTTCATAGACTGTTAGATCTTCCCTTTGGAAGGGACCTCAGAGAGAAGATCTAGTTCAACTCCCTCCTGAAACAAGAATTCATTCTCTCTACATCTGGATAAATGGTAGTCTAGCCCTTGCTTAAGCCCTTCCCAGGATAGGGAACTCACTATTTACCAAAGATGCCCTTTCCATTTGGGTTCTACTCAAATTGTTAACAAATTTTTTTCCCCTTATTGAGCAAAAAAATCTGTTTCCCTGCAACTTCTACTCCTTGGTCCTGATGCTGCCTGATCAGGCCAAACCAAACAAATGTAATCTCTTTTCCCCATGACAACCCTTTAGGTATTTGAAGGCAGCAATCAGGCCTGCCCCAACTCTTTTATAGTTCAGTCTAAACATCCCAAGTTTCTTCAGTTGATTCTTATATAACATGATTGTAAGTCCCTTTACCAAACTGATGGCCTTCCTCTGGAAACAATCTATGTTATCAACGCCCTTCCTAAAATATATTACCCACTAGGTGGTGCAGCAAATAGAGCACCACCTTGGAGTCAGAAGGACCTGAGTTCAAATATGACTTCAGACACTTAACACTTACTAGCCATGTGACCTTGGGCAAGTCACTTAACCCCAATTGCCCTGCCCTCTCCCCTCCAAAAAGCCAAAAAATAAAATAAAATACAATAAAATATATTACCCAGAAGGAAACATTATACTCTAACTGTAGCATAACCAGGATACAATAGTACACTAAAACCTCCATGTTCTACTATCCAGTCATACACACACACACACACACACGCGCGCGCGCTCACACACGCATGCACTATTGATTTTTCTTATTTGTAAAGCTCACTTAACTTTTCAATGCTGTAAGCAATTCCTTAAGATGCTACACACTACTGAGGGGTTGCCATATGTAGCAGTGGAGGGAGTTTATATACCAGAAGCTCCCCAAACCTATGAAATCATAAGTTTGGACCCAAAAACTTAATTATAATGATCACTAATTATCAGGAATATTCACCATTGTTGGTTGGTTGTTCTTGAAGGGGACCAAAATGGCATGGGTATGTTAGAGTCAATTTACAGTGTGTCCAACTGTGCCTAATCAGACCAATACAAACTTGGAATATTCTACTACAGGTTGAGCACAAATAGTCCATGTGAACAATTGGGCTGGATTCTCTAAATTTGTGCATCTTGCATTTCTTTTGACCTACTTCAATTCTGCTTTGCTCATAAAGCACAGCACATTCTCTGATAAGGACACGCCATACCATAATTGTCTTCCCAAGACGTATACCAATTGGGAAAGAAGAAATAGTCTTTCTGAAATGTGGGATCCTCCAGTCAAATGGGCTCTGTAGCATGGCCTGACATCTAACCTAGGAAATATTTCCAAGAACTTGACACTTTTTATTTCCAGTGTTGACAGAATTCTCCATCCCTTTAACAAAGATATACTCTTGAATGTTCTTGGATTGACTGGATATCACTTTAAACTTCAATACTTTTTATCCTATCGCATATGAGGGGAACCCACGGCATCTCAGGATGGAAGATCATGAATCACAGTGAGAGATTTTAAGGATTGTAAGACAGCATTAATTATCTGCAAAAGGCTTTAACATTTTGCAATTTGTTCTGCTCTACAAGCTAGTAATACCCAGTTAAGTGCTCTCTGGTTCACAAGGAAAACCCCATTTTTTTTACTAGGCAACTCTTCATACAGATTAGCCATTGATTCACTTGGTAAAGAGAGGTTTAAGAGATGAAAAGAACCAGATTTTTACACCTTCTTAGACTATTATAGATGCTTTTTTTTCTTTAACAAAACCTTGCTAGAAAACTGCTGAGCTTGCACATGCCAAACAGAAACTTTTAAAGTAAACTGCATGCCTGCCAAAAGGTGTGTAAGAAGTCAGAAATAATACACGACAGGGCATGAGTTAAATCATAAAAATGGAATACCTCAGGAATATTGGGCGGCATGACACCAAAGTCCAAGGGCTCCTAGAACCTAGGCGCTGCCTGGATCACCATTAAAAGGGTGTTGCTGATTTTATAAGATTGCTTTCATTTGTTGAATGTTGTTGGGGTTTGTCTTGCTTTTTTAAAAATTGTCTGCTGCACAGCGGAACTTGCTTGGGGATTGCTGCTACCAAGATAGACTCCCCATAGCTTCATTTAAAGTTTTCAAAGTTCTCAGATTTTAAATGATTCTTGGAAGCCAGTTGAAGGCTCTGTGACCTTGTACTTTCAAGAACAGTGCTTACTTTCGAACTATGGAGGGTGTCCCCAAGAACAGAAAATTTCATTTTGCCTCCCAAAATACAAGCTTCAGACTGATCAGGTAGAGAAATAACTAAACTAACAAAAAAGGAATGGGAATTGATTAGCATCAAAGCAATAGCAAGATGCATTGCATGTCTCCAGCAGAGGGCTGGACCATAGGCATGAAGTAGTAATGCTTGAGATGTTTTTAAAACATTTAAGGTCAGTCAGATAGCACAGTGGATAGAGCACAGGACCTGGAATTAGGAAAATGAGTTCAAATCCAGCCTCTGACAACACTTATAACCTGTGTAATTCCTGTTTGCCCCAGTTTCCTCATCTGTAAAATGAGGATGAAAATAGCACGTACCTCCAGGGTTGTTATAGGGATCAAATGAGACGATAATTATAAAGTGTTTAGCTCATAGTAAGCACTATATAAATGTTAGCTATCATAATTATTATCTTAAAAAACATTTTAGAACCAAACAGAATTTCTAGAGTCCCTAGGATTTCTTATTTAAATAGCAGAAGCCCAAGATAGTAGCCAGGATGGATGTCCCATTATTGTGGTTTTTCAAAATGAACCAGTAGTAGAATGTAAGTTTTTTGAGGGTAGATACTATTTGGATTCTGTCTTTGTAACCTCAGACCACTGAACAGTACCTGGAATATAGTATGCATTTAATAAATACTTATTAAATTTCATTGATATAGGAGGATTTTTTTTTAATATTTCTTGCTCATATATGGAAATTCAAAGATGGTAGCTACAGCATAGTAAATACATTCTTGCTATAACTATAATTAGTTTAAAAAATCAAATTGTCTAATTTCTTTCTATATTTGGGGAGTAGTATTCAGCAAACCTAGGTAATACAGGTCTAGTTGTTCTGACACTAACAATAGCAATTCTAGCAAGTAGTGTCCCCTCACCCCCAGATGTCTATAAAGGACTGAGAATTTTAATGAAATATGACTTCTCTCCCTTCTTCCCTCCTCATCCAGCTCTTAAAACTGTATTGGATTCAGAAAAGGGTATTATTTTTTTCAACACCCTCCTTCCCATCCTGTGCTTCCTCACTTCCCCATGGAAATATGCTTCTACTATTTAAGAGAAAGATCACATGCCCAGAATTTCAGGTGAATGATTCTGGCACGGTCATTTTCTGACTAGAAGCCAATGTGGTCAGCTCCAGGACTGTCCCACAGCTGCCTTTCTCCTGAAGTTTTTCTTGAACTGGCTGGAAGCCACTAATGAACATTTGACTCTATAACTCTCTCCTGGGCCTTGTCAGTGTAACAGGACATTAAAACACATGCTAAAAACCCAGCCAGGATGGACACCACTGCCCAGGGCCTCAGGCAGCTTTCATATTCAAGAATTGACTTCAGCTGGCTAGGGGTCAGTAACAGTAATCTGTTTCCCAATACAAAGACAAACTGCTCTGGGCAATTTTTTTTATAAAAGACTATGTTTTGCCAAAAAAAAATGACTTTTTAAAATGTTTTTGGCAGTTCCTTGGCCTCTGAATGTCTCAAAGGTGTCAATTTGGGCCGGTCCCCAACAATAGCAATGGTTAGCTTAGCCAGCTATCAAGTTTGTTGCATTTCTAAAGAGGTTTTCTCCTTCTTTCAAAGTTGTTGGAGGAGTAAAGGCTGTCAGCTATTGTTCCCCTTTTAAATGAATACAAATTTCAGAGTCTTCTTTTCTATTCTTCCCACCCTTTTATTCTCCAAAACTAAGGAACCGAAGATGCTGGAGTGAAGAAAAGCAAGCAGAGCTGATGTGGGGTGACGTGGGATTGGGGGAGGGGGGGGAGAGATTGGGATCAATCTAATTCTATTGGGTTTCCCAAATCTTTCAGCTCCTTTCAATCTTCCACAAAGTTTGCAATTTGGTCTCATACCCTTTTCTGGAAGGATCCAAAGGAATGCCAGTCTTCTAAGGAATATAGAAAATAATCTTCCATAGTGAAAGAAGATTCTCCCTTCTGAAATCCAGATACACGCCATGGAAAATTCCAAGTTTGTTTTTCCCCCCTGAGCCTAATTACAATTGAGCAAAGAAAGATACCAGGGCACTGGGAAGTTCTGCTGTACAAGACAAAGACCAAATTTAGTTATAATAAGACCTCTCTGGGACAGCCTCCATACTAAACTTTCTAAGGTAAAGGGACAGAAGGCTAATTTTCATGCTCACTGAAACCTTATTGATTGGCTTGCCCAGGCTGGGGTTCCCTCCTGCCGATTGACTGACTTAGACTCAAGACAAAATTCTTGTGGGATCAGCAGCCACTCCTGCTTCAGGTCTATGTGACCTGAAGAGCTGAATTCTTTCCCTGGCTTTCCTGTTCCTTAGTTTTCTATATCTGGGGCAGCTAGGTTGGGCAAGGATTACTCTGAAAGAAGCAATGTGCACACTAATAACAATCACAGAATACAAAGTTAAACAAAGCTTATACTTTGTTCTAGAGATGATAAAGAGCTACTGTAGTTTCTTACGGAGTAAAAAAACATCTCAGGGCCAAGAGTATATTCTTAGAGGACTCTGTGAGAGTCTACCTAGTTAAGATGGAGTAAAGGAGAGGTCCGGGCAAAGAACTAGCAGAAATTCAAAGATCACTTTTTCCTGGAAAAGTTTAGGGAAGGCTTTAGAGGAGGACCAGAAACAGGAGCTAAAGGAAGGGAGGGAAGGAGGGAGTGCTGCCATGGGAGATGAACTGGTGAAGGAGAGGCAGTGCCAAGGAAGAGGAACTGAATGAACTAAGAAAGAGAGAAGGACTAAGAGAATGTAGAACATATTATGGAAACTATAAGAAAATGTTAGAATAGGCTGGAACCAAAGAGGGTTTTGGATTCCAGGATCAGGAATTTTTACTTTTTTGGTTAAGTAATGGAGAATTATTGCAGATTCTTGAGTGGGTGAGTTACATTATTGAAAAAGTACATTTAGGGTTGGCTAGGTGGTGCAGTGAATAGAGCACTGGCCCTGGAGTCAGGAGGACCTGAGTTCAAATCTGGCCTCAGACACTTAACACAAAAACTAGCCATGTGACCTTGGGCAAGTCACTTAACCCCAATTGCCCTCCAAAAAGCAAAAAAAAAAAAAAAGAAAAAGAAAGGAAAAGTACATTTAATATGTTTTATTTGATTGCACATATATAACCTATATCAAATTACTTACAGTCTTAGAAAGGAAGGAGGAGAGGAAAAGAGAAAATTTGGAACTCAAATTTTTATTTTAAATGAATGTTAAAATTGTCTTTACATGTAATTGGAAAAACAATTAAAACTATTTAAATTTTTTAAAGTGCATTTAGGTGGCACTGAATCTTAGAGTGGGAAGAGAATTCAGAAATCATCTAGTCCAGTGATGTTGAACTCAAATAGAAACAGAGGCCATTAGCCATACATAAAAATCTTTATGCTGTTCAGTCATGTTCCGACTCTCTGTGACCCCATTTGGAATTCTTGACAAAGATACTGGAGTGGTTTGCCATTTCCTTCTCCAGATCATTTTACAGATGAGGAAACTTAGGCAAACAGGGTTAAGTGACTTGCCCAGGGTCACCTAGCTAATAAGCGTCTAAGGCTGGATTTGAACTCAGGAATATGAGTCTTCCTTACTCCAGGTCTGGTGATCTATCCACTGCACCACTTCACTGCCCTACATAAAGATCCTGACAATAACTCATATTGACTTAGAAAGCCAGGTTTCAATATTATCTATGTTTTGTTGTATTGTTTTATTATTATTGTATGTTGTATTGTACTATTATGTATTGTATTACATGTTTATATTTTATTGTGTTATTTTATTATTTACATATATTATTGTATTATATTTATAAAGTTATTTGTGTCATATATCATATTTATGGTATTATATTATTTTATTATTATTATATATGGTATTATATTATGCATTTATATTCACTGTGTTAATATTTTATTGTTTATATGTATTGTATTCTATGTATATATTTATTATTTATATCATATTTATTGTATTATATTATTTTATTATTACTGTGTTATTTTTATATGTTTTATTAAATATTTCCCAATTACATTTTAATCTGGTTCAGGCTACATTCAGGAGTATTACATGTGATGTCTCTGTTCAATTTGTACCTAAACAAGATATGCCCCCTACAAACATATCAAAGTGGTCAAACAGACTGCTTGAAGGGAAACTCTCAAGCCGCCCATTGCACTTTAATTAAGATTTTTTTTCCCCTTACATCAAGCTTAAATTTTCATCTATGTAATTTCTGCCTCATTTTTTTTTCTAGTCCTGCCCTCTGGGACCAAATGGAACAAGTTTAACACAACCACAATGATAGCCCTTCAAGCACAACCACCTCCTCCTACGTCCTCTCTTTTGCAGAGCCAAATATCTCTAGTTCCTTTGATTGGCCCTTATATATAAGCATCATTTCAAGGCCCCCGACTGCTTAGGCTACCCTTGCTGGAAGTTCTCTAGCTTATTGGCTTCCCTAAAATGAGGCACACAGAGCTAAATGCAAGGTACTAGATATGATCAGACCAAATCAGAGCAGAGTAAAATCATCACCTTCCTCATTTCTAAAAATTATTCCTCGCTCAATGTAGCCTAATTTCACCTTCTTTTTTTGTAGCTGATACATCATGCTTACATCATGTGAAACTGGCATATTCCGATCTTTTTTTGGATAAACTGCTGTCTAGCTATGTCTCTCCGTTTTATGCATGTGAGATTGCATTTTTAACCCATGTATAGATTTACCCTTATTAAGTTTCATCTGATGAAATAAAACACATGCTATGTGAATAATAAGTTTGGCTTTGAAATTAAGAAGAGCTGGGTTCAAGTTCAGCTTATGGACCTGAGTCCATACTTGAGATTTAAGTCGAGGCACTTGACATCTCGGTCTCCCCAGGCTACTCTTCAAGGCTACAAATTAAAGGAAAAGTCAAATTGAACCACCAAGCATTCAAACTCTGCTGCAGAGAGTGGCCCATAGTTTACAGATTCTATCTATTTTTTTTTTAAATCAGAACACTGTTTGCTGCCCTCTTGTCTTTTAGTCCCTTCCCATCCTCCATGGGCTTTCAAAGATCATTGACAGGGACTCAGTAATTCCATTTTACAGTCCTTTCAGGACTCTGGGCTATAGTTCTCTAGACCTGATGATCTGTGTCTGAGTAGGAAAAAGAAGCAGAATCAAAATAAGAATTGTGGAATTCTGCTCTTCTTTATCAGCCAAATAACATTTATTAAGCACCTACCAAGTTCCAGGCACTGTGCTAAGCACTGGTTTTATTGTTGTTTGTCCTGGGTTCTCAAAGAGGACAGCATCAGGCAGATGTCATGGCTTCCAAGTGAACACAGTACTGTACGAAGTCACCAATCTCGTTTTCTCCTCCCAAGCACTGGGGATACAAAAAAGGGCAAAAGGCAGTCCTTGTCCTCAAGGAGCTGACAGTCTAATGAGGGAGAGAGCATGCAAGCAACGATGTACCAAAAAGCAATATGAAGGATGGGTTGAAGAAGGGGTGAAATGCAAGAAGATTTTTTAGAAGGCTGTTCAAATAGTTTAGGCAACAAAAGAGTGATTCCTGGACTGGTAAGGTGAGAAAAGCTGTGAAGGTAGAATCCAGCAGACCTGACAGCTAATTAATTAGATACATAGGGTGGATGAGAGGGGCCAGTCAAAGATGAATGTGAGGTTATAAATCTGCATAACTAAGAGGATCAACAGAGATGAAGAAGCTAAAATCAAAGAATCATGAGATAGAAAAGATGGAGGCCATCTTAGAAATCACCTAGGCTAATCCTCTCATTTTACAAAAGGGGAAACTGAGACACAGAGAGTTTTTTTTTACCTAAACTCCTTAAATGTATATGGATAGTTAAGAGGAGAAATAATTTTCTAAAAATTTAGGAAAATATTTTGAAAGTACAAAGGATTTACTTAAAAATACTTTGAGGGATCTCACTAATATAGGCTATTGATTGGTACAGTTCTCAACTCATTTAAACCTTTTCATCCTGTGCAACCCCCAGGTACACAGCATAGCTAGAAAAATCTTAATTTTAAAATGATGGACTTTAATTCCAAGAAGAAATTTGAGGTCAATAAAAGCACTACTGTGTTTCCCAAATGCAATCATACCTGCTCTCTTCCTCTTCCTATTCAATTCTTGGTCCAACTTATTCACTCTCTATCTGCAGTGCTCTCGGAGATGTATGATCTGATTGACTAACTTTATGGGATATCCATCCAATTGTATATTGTAGAAGGGACAATAGAGTTTCTTCAGCCCCTTGTTTTTTTCCTGTGAGGGTTGTTGGGCTTAATCTTTTTGAGTGATCACAGTTCTTACTTAGGAAACTATAATGTTATGGGGTTTGACACAATTAGTACCTTGACTATAAATAAATAATGTGATAAATAATCTTTCTATTAGAATTGTGTTAGATATGAGACCATAGATTTAATCACTACTAGGGTCTGTATCCCCAAAAAAAGGGGTAAAGGACCTATTAGTTCAAAAATATTCATAGTCGCTCTTTTTGTGGTGGCAAAAATTGGAAAGTGAGGGGATGCCCCTCAACTGGGGAACGGCTGAACAACTTACAGTATTTTAAGAAATACTACTGATTGAACAAGATGATTTCAGAAAAACCTGGAAAGATTTGCATGAACAGCTGCAAAATGAAGTGAGTGGAACCAGGAGAACATTACACATAGTAACAGAAATATTGTATAATGAAAAATTGTGAATGATTTAGCCATTCTCAGCAATTCAATGATCCAAGACAATCCCAGAGGACTCATTATGGAAAATGCTATCCACCTCCAGATAAAGAACTGATGGAGTCTGAATGCAAATTTAAGCATACTATTTTTCACTTTCTTTCTTTTTCATTTTTGATCTGTGTTTTCTTTCACAACATGACTAATATGGAAGTATGTTTTGAATGGTTGCACATGTATAACCTATATCAAATTGCTTAATGTTTCCAGGAGGGAGAAAGGGAGGGAAAGAATTTGAAACTCAATTTTAAAAAAAAAGAATGTTTAAAATGATTTTTGTATACTTGGGGAAAAATATTATTAAAAATAAAGAAAAAAGATAATAGAATTCCAATTGAAAGTGGCCATAAGGATCATCTTAGTCTGAGCCTTTCATTTTAGAGGTGAAAAAAAAGGAGGCCAAGAAAAGTTAAGTGATTTGCTCAAGGTCACAGAGTAACTAGCATAGGCAGCATTCAAATCTAGGTCATCTGAGCCAGCTGCCTACACAGCCTCCTTTTGGAATCCTATATGATGTTAACATATTCCTTGAGGACAGCCTTCAAGGCATCATTTTTCTACATTGAATCTTAGAATTTTTTTTTTAGTCAACAACCAATAAGTTTGATGGGATCTTTGATTTTCTGTATTTTTCAATTCTATCTATAGCTGTAAAGACATAATATTTTACTGTAGAATATGATTTGAAAAATTTTGCCTACATATATGCCTTCATCTAGGATGTCCCTGATACCATCTAAGATTATTCTGTAGAAAAAACAATGATCTTATTATTGGTAAAAATATATAACAGAAGAACAAAGGTGAAAATTGTTAGCTTCAACTCAACATGATGGGATTGATCAGAATCCCTTAGCCTTCACACTTTTGTATCCCTGGGATGATAGGAAGAGGACCCAGGATACTAAGTCAGGGATCAACATTAAAAGTAATTTCATCCCATAATTTATGTGAGAATCTGTTACAGGAACAGGGCATGTTTATCCTGAAGAAGAGAAGACTCAGGGGGATATGATAGCTGTCCTCAAGTATTTGAAGGACTGTTACTTGGAGGGAAGATTAGATTTGTTTTATTTGACTCCAGAGGACAGAATGGAGAGTTTAGGCATGACAGCAAGACAAACTTTCTAACAATTATAAGTTACCAAATGCATAAAGGACTGCTGATAGACAACATGGGTTTCTTCTCTTTGGAGGTGTCTGAGCAGAAACTGCATGGTCATTCATTGGTTATGCTATAATGGGGATTGTTTTCATATGTGGGTTGGACTGAATGGACACTGAAGTCCCTGGCAACCCTCAAATTCTGGGGTTTTATAATTTGGATAGAGATATCCAATTACAGCAAAATGAAAGGGCTTCCAAAGAAAGACTTTACAATTTTGGGGAGCTTCATGGCAAATTTTGACTAGCTGGGGATTTTAAAAGGTCTAAATATGTTCCCTGGTGATGTCAAGCCACCAAAATGACCAACCCCCAAAACCTAAGGCCTCATATTAGCCAATGAACAGCTGGTAATGGCAGATAATGGTAATAGGGCAGCAGCAGAAGAGGAAGACACAACAACAGAAAAATACTGCAGAGAGGGGCACCAGAAGAAAGAACAGAACAATAGAAGATACCAAGTCAATGTGGAAAGAAGGTCGCCTAATGGCATCATTAGAGGACACCAGCAGTCCTATAGTGTCAGAGGCCCTGGTCACATGTGCTCTGGCCACATGTGTTCTCTACACATCTGCTCAACTTTGTATATTCCTTTATTATGTGACGTGTGTTCCCCTCCTCAACTGATGTCATAGTAACTTGTAAGAGAACATTCTTCTTTGTGCATGGCAAAAAATCATTCTTGTTACATATATTGCTATCAATTAAATGTTTTTTCTTTTAATTAATCTGTCCTATGGTGGGCTAGTAAAAGAAACACATTTGTAGGGACTCATAAACTCTGGTTTTGAGCGGATCTTGACCCATATCTATAATACGTCTTAATCCTGGGATATATAGTGTGTGAGGAGGGACTGAAGATACAACATTCTTTTAAAGATTTTGAAGAGCTAAGGGAGGGAGGGAAAAAAGAAGGAAGAAAGGATTTATTAATGTGCTAGGTACTGGGATAAGCATTTTACAAATATTATCTCATTTGATCCAAGTAATAGGCAACCTTGAGGCAGGAGGAGGGGAGAGTAGGTGCTATTATTATCTCCACTTTAACTATGAGGAAACTGAGGCAGACAGGTTAAATGACTTGCCCAGGGTCACACAACTAGCAAATATCTGAGGCCAGATTTTAATTCAGGTCATCCTGACTCCTAGTCCACTCTATCCACTGTGCCACCTAAATGCCAGCAAGATAGAGTTCTAAAACCCACTGTGACAATTGCTACTTGTGTTGACCACAGGCAAGTCATTTAACCACAGCACACTCTCTGAGCTACAGGATGGTTGTCAGCTGCACACCAACAAAATCAGAAGAGAGTAAGTGACTTGGTGGGACACGATCCCACAAGTAATAGGCAAAACTAGGATTTGTACCCAGGTCTTCTGACTCCAAGATCAACAATCTTTCTATTCTAATTCTTCTAAAAAGGCCTATATATCTGGTGTGTTCTCAGGAGGCAGTCTCCTATTGGAGCACTAAATTCTGAGAATCAAGTGAAAACACTTAACCTGTAGGATTGCT
The DNA here is from genome assembly GCF_028583685.1 of Petaurus breviceps papuanus. NCBI lineage: Eukaryota > Metazoa > Chordata > Mammalia > Diprotodontia > Petauridae > Petaurus > Petaurus breviceps. The sequence continues at coordinate 2,696,831 of NW_027187302.1, forward strand.
ATTTAATTTTCCCTATATTTTCCTCAACTATATTGTAATCTTTTTTGAAGTTAGGGGCTATGTATTCTAATTCTTTGTATTCCCCACAGTGCCTAGCATAGGCCTTTCTATAATATGTGCTATCAGTGAATATTTTTTAATCAGTCTTATGATGAATAATTCTATGGATCCTTCTTTCTTAGACTTCTTTTTACTTTCTCCATCCCTTGACCCACCCCACCCCATCCTTTACTGCCAATCTTCTATTTCCAAATGAAATCTAGTACTCAGATCATGAGATCCTGGATTTAGGAAGGAACCTAAGATATCACCTAATTTAACTCTTTCTCTCACCTCCATTTTATAGATGATGAAACTGAGGACCAGAAAAGTTAGCCCAAGACCATACAAGTAATAAACATAAAAGCAGAGATTTGAATCCAGGATTCCAAAGCCAGGATTGTTTTCATGACCCCAGACTATTATTCTGAAAAGTCCTTCCAGGTGAGCCATGGACTGATCTCTTCTAGTATTTGTGCTTATAATAAAACAATGCCTAAAGCTTTGTGTCATGAATTAATCATTTTCTCTTGCTGTTCCTCACTGGTGTCAAATGACAAACAGTTAATGTTCATTCATTCCCATTATTCTGGTTGAGGGAAAAGGTTATATCTCATCAGAGTTAGATTGTGGGGGTTTTTGTTCTGTTTTTACTAGCATAGTAAGCAGATGGCTGTTTTTATGTCTATGTATGAAATTTGGTCAAAACTGAGCAAATCTTCCAGAAGTTACCTGGCTACAAAAAAAGGGAAAATAATTTCAAATATCTAGTCTACCTAAAAGAGGTTTCTTCACCTCAAATTAGTTAACTCATTCCCTCCTTTTCATGGATTTTAGGAGGAGTAATGATGGAAGACTAAAAGGTTCAGAAATCAAGTAAGCAGGAGCAGCTAGGTGGTGCAGTGAATAGAGCACCGGCTCTGGAGTCAGGAGGACCTGAGTTCAAATCCAGCCTCAGACACTTAGTACAAAAATTAGCCGTGTGACCTTGGGCAAGTCACTTAACCCCAATTGCCAAAGAAGAAGAAAGAAAGAAAGAAATCAAGTAAGTAATTGATAAATTTTGTTAAGCTTCTCCAGAATAGCACATTCAAACAGCATGTTTCTCCAAGTTGTTCCTTAGTTGCTGAAGGCAATGATGCTAAGGGCAAAACACAAAAGCGATTATGCCTTTCTTCCTTGTTGGTTTCCTTTTTCTTCCTTGTGCTATTATCAAAAAAGACATTGATTGAATACTAAGTAAAATTGGTCAGGCTTGATCTCTTTGCCCAAGACAAAAAGGGGAAGGAGAGGAAAGCAACTGTGGGGGGGGGGGGGGGGGACGACCCATATACAGCAACAATCAGGATGACTGAAAATCCAAATGCAAAAATGCCAAAGGAATTTTACAAATCTGTGTGTATTCACTTATCTAGCATATTCATCACTGGTGCTTTCCTAAGTGCAGGAGGGCTTTCTTCTCCAAAACGGAAAGGTTTGTAAAGGACTCTAATTCCCTTTGTTTAATCTTTTTGTATAAAGCTCTGTAAACCCAACATTCCAGGTGCCACTCAAGGCAGCCCATAGTCCTGACAAAGCTGGTCACCCCCTGGGTAGACCTTATGTGTACTGTGGCATGTCCTAGAATCAGAACAAAAGGGACGCAGGTGGCTATGTCACAGGCTGGTACATGCCCTCTCTGTAGCCTTTGTTTTATCAATAAATTATGACTAGGTAAGTTTTCAGAGAGTGAACTATGTCCCTCATATCCTTAAACAGACTAGAACAAAACACTTAGCTGAACCAAACTTAATTGTATTTGCAGCTGTGTTAAGTAGGTATCTATACTTAGAATTTCACATATAGGAATTTAACTTCCTTGCATGTTATTATCCTCCTTTCATCTATCTGCAAAAATACTTTCTTAACTTCAATTTCCCCCCTAAATTTATATCTTTCTGAGACCTAGAAGGAATTTCAGAGGCCAAGTAGTTAAATCCCTTATTTTACAGATGAAGAAACTGAGATGATTAAGTCATTTTAACCAAAACAGCACAGATGATAAACTCAGAAATGGGATTTGAGCTCACATCTTGGGACTCCAGAGGCAATTTTCTTTCCACTGAAAAATCTCATTTGTCTTCTGTGAAGGAAGACACTGATATACTTTGGTTGCTGTACAAAACACAGTTGGAAGGCTGTTTTTGTGCCTATGTATGAAATTTTATCAAAACTGGGCAAATCTTCCAAAAGTTATTATGGCATAAACAAGGAGACAGATGTGAAACATCGGGTAGTTGGATTGAAATGGGACCATATCCTATTAAGGCAATACAATAAATGAGTGCTCAGTTTCTAGCTTCTTTAGTCTAAGAGCAGGGATGGGGAAGCTATAGCCTCAAGGCCACATGTGACCTTCCAGATACTCAGGTGGAGACTTTTGACCGAGTCCCACGTTTTATAGAACAAACTCTTTTATTAAGTGGGGGACACCTGAGGACCTAGAGAGCTACATATGGCCTCAAGGCTGCATGTTCTCCACCCCTGGAAGGAATAGAATGAGTTAACAGAGCTCCATATGTGTGGTGCAAGTTTACCTTGAGCCAGAAAGAGAGAATCCATAGGCAGAATCGGAACTAGAAATGTTTGCATCTGAGACAAACTATGTGCAGGGCAAAGGAAAATAAGAGTACTGTCTTCAGTTGGGGGTGAGGTGTGGGGAGCTTATGGGAATAGCATGGAGAGGAAGGAAGAATGGGAGAATGCTTCACCACAGCCCACAATTTGATAGCTTCCTATTGTAACTATTGTTCTGCCTAATTAAGAGGTGCTTTGTTGTTTCTAGGTTACAAAAGGACCACAAGTACCAACAGCACCCTCTAAATTTGGCACCCTAGGGCAAAGCCCCAAACACCCTAGCAACATCTCTGTCTATAAGTACAGGCATAATTCAGAGGCAACACAGCTCTGTATGCTGCCTCATGACAAATGCCATGGTATATGCGGGCAAAAGTTCAGTTTAAATCTTCCAAAGTCAAGTGTAAATGGTTAAGAATATGGCATGCCTCTGTGTGGTAGGTAGGCATCCACTGAAGGCAGCGACAGGGATTTGTACCATGCGATGTTTTAAAATGTCATGAAGAGAGTCTCTGGTCTATACATGTAGAATATCCGGTTTTCACTTAGAATTCAAGTGCAGGGCAGTTTCTTGCTTTTAAAAATAAGGGTTTAAAAAATGCAAATTTGGATCAACTTTTCAGTCTAGCCATAAAATAGGTGTTTCCAGAAAAGAATCCAAAAAACCCTCTCTCGACAATAAAAATCAATAAGGTAGCCTGTGTTTTCTGGGGTATTAATGTAACCTCAGCATGAGAACTTATTTAAACCCTTGCCACAAGTTTCTACCTAATTGCATTTCATTGCTTTATTTGCTTCTAAAGTCACAGGATGCCTTTGGGGGACAGTTTAGCTCCAGGCTCCATTCAGAAAGGTGTATTAAGAGACCCAATTTCAATTTAGTTGATTGGCTGAGTCTTGGCAAGCCTTAACCCTTGGTCTGTGAAAGGGAATGGTTTATTCCAGGTAAAGACTGGGATTGGGTGTCAAGGGAGTTGGCAGTGCTGGGCCATTAATTGACATCATGTATCAGGTTTGGTTAATAATCTACACATTGATTCTGCTTGAACTGATCTGTCTGCCTGTGATCAAGGGGTCAGGAGCAAAGAAGCAGGTGAAGAGAGAGGAAGACTCAGTGCCTTCATTCTCCCCAAAGCTCAGAAACGCCTGTATAGGCTCAAAGATTGATATTGTTATTAATGACAGGTTACCCCGCCCAGGCTGTGTGTAGTATCACTGAAGATGCCTGCATCAGTTAAAACAACCCAGGATGGTCTAGTAACAGATACTAACCACCTGGATAGGCCATTACCTGAACTGAAAAAGAAGAGAAAAAAGAAGAAAAGGGATTTGCAGATGCCTGCATGTTTCAAGAAAATGTCCCAAGAAACAGCTAAAACCTTCCCTCACACCAAACGAGTTGGGACTTACCTGGTGGGTAAAATGATCAACAAGGGATCCTTTGCCAAAGTGATGGAAGGACTGCATCTCCCCACAGGTGAAAAGGTAAATAAATGCACTTAGACAAAAACAGTCAGGCCTTGGCCCTGACATATGGTCACCTATCTGTGGACAGGTGGGAGGAGAGGGGATGAAACATAAATAGACCAGGATTTCAGATGTGTTTCAATAAGTCACAGTGTGGGACCAGTGAATGGATATCTTTAAAGTTTGAGTCTTTTTCCCAGCAAGGTTATATTGTTCAGAATTTGACTGTGCTAAGATATATGATGAAGGCATTTTTCACAGGAGATGACAGCAAAGACAGGGAATATAGAACAGGGATCAGTATTTAAGTTGTCAACTAGAGGTTTCCAATAAAATAGCTGTCAGCCTGCTTTTGCTCAGCAGAGTGAAAGATGGAATCTTCCTGCTGTCAGGCTATTGAAGCAAGGAGAATTATAGGATCAGGTTATAGAGGAAATAGATGGTTTTCCAGGATGTCCCACGGTGATTTTGCTGGCTTTTTTCTAACCTTGTACTATGATTAGAGCATGGTACAGTGAAAAGAGCACTGGCCCTGGTCAGAGGATCTGGATTCAAATCCCACCTCTGACATTGCCTTCCTATGCAACCTTGAGCAAGCTACTTTATCACTCTCTTTTTTGTTTCTGTTCAGTCATGTCTAACTCTTTCTGATCCCACCTGGGGATTTCTTGGCAAAGATACTTGAATCTGAGGCTGTATTTGAACTCAGGTCTTTCCAACTCCAGGCCCAGCACTTTATCCACTGGGCCACCTAGCTGCCATTAATTACCCTCAACCTCAGTACAATCATCTGTGAATGGAATATTTTGTTCTAGATGGTCTCTGATGTTCCTTCAAGCTCTAGACAAATTGTCTTAAAATTTGATCTATGAGCTCATTACTTCAATTAACAAATTTGGCTCTCAACATGTATAAGAGATCTTATTGTTGTTCATTTGTTTCAGTTACGTCCCACTCTTCATGATCCCACTTGTGGCTTTCTTGGCAGAGATATTGGAGTGATTTGTCATTCCCTTTTCCAGCTCATTTTACAGATGAGGAAACTGAGGTAAACAGGGATAAGTGACTTGCCTAAGGTCACACAGCTAGTAAGTGTCTAAGGACAGACTTAAACTCATGAAGATGAGTCTTACTAACTCCAAGCCTGGCACACTATTCCCTGTGCCACCTACCTTCTCCCATGGATGATATTACTTATGATAATGATGGTTCACATTTAGATAATATTTTATATTAATGTTTTATTAATTATCTGAAACATTAAATTAAATTATTTTAATTAATTAAATTTTAATTATTTTAATTAAATTACATAATTATATAAATATAAAGTTGATTATTTTAATTAATTAAATCTATTTAAAATTTAATTAATAAACATTTTTAATGATAGTGATATAATAGTTTTATTTACAATAATTATTCATTTTAATATTAAAGTAAAATGTTAACTAATTTTTTTATTTATTACAAACTTTAAAAGTTTATAAAGTTGCTTTACATGTAGGTGACTGAGTGGATAGAGTATTGAACTTTAAGAAAGACCTGAGTTCAAATCTTATCTATGACTATAGGCAAATCACTTAATCTCTTTCTCTCAACCTTAGTTTCCTCATCTGCAAAACTGAGATAATAATAGCACCTGCCATACAGGGTTGTTGTGAGAATCCAATAAGATGACATAAATAAGGCATTCTGAAAACCTTAAAGGGCTATATAAATGCTAGTTGTTGTTATTCCTGCTCCCTCATAACAATCATGTGTGGTTGATGCTGTTGTTATGATGAAATTGAAGATCAGAGAGATTTAGTTATTATTTATATTTATATTTAGTTATTCTCCCAGGGTCAAGCATGATTTGGACTCAGGTGTCCTGATTCCAAGTCTATTTACCTAAAAAAAAAAAAGTCCTCCAAAGCAAAGCTAGTGGATTGCCAAAGATAAACTCTATTTGGCTGCACTTGACTGTTAAGGGTTTCTAACTAAAATTTCATATGTGAAACTAAAAATATGGAGCTGTAGTCATTTAAAATGATAGAAAATCTCTGGAAACCCCTGACCCCTGTCACTACTTTTTCCGTCCTCCTCACCTCCTAGCTTAGGTCTGTGTTCAGGGGTTGTTTTGCATTTGTGTTGAGCGGGAGTAGCTGCAGTATTTCATACAGTCTCCTCTCTGTGTTCACTGATGAAGGTCGCTATTAAAGTCATTGACAAGAAGAAAGCCCAACAGGACTCCTATATTGTAAAGAACATGAAGCGTGAGCCCCGCATTCAGCAAATGGTCAAGCACCCTCACATTGTTCAGCTGTATGAAACCCTGGAGACGGAAAACTTCTATTACATGGTCATGGAGCTGTGCCTGGGTGGGGATCTTCTGGACAAGATCTGTGACCAAAAGAAACTAGATGAAAAGGAAGTAAGGAGATTCACCAGGCAGATCATGTTGGCCGTCGGCCACCTGCATCGCCATGGCATTGTCCACAGGTAAGGTGCTTTTTTTCTCTTACTCTCCAAGCTCTTGAAATTCTTCATGAAAGACATACCAAAACCCAGCCTCTGAGATGGGAAGAAATTAATCCCAGTTCTCTGCTAATAACATGTCCATGTCAATGAACCATGATGTATCTGTTAGGGGACAAGAACTCCAGGCTAGATGGGCAGCTAGGTGTCACAGTGGAGAGAGTACAGGGCCTGGAATCAGAAAGAGCTGAGACCAAATCCATCCTCAGAAACTTACTAGCTTTGGACCCTGGGCAAGTCACTTTACCTCTGTTTGCCTCTATTTGTTCAACTGTAAAATGGGAATAATAATACCACCTATCTTCTAGGGCTATTGTGAGAGTCAAATGAGCTAAGGAATCCCAACTACAATATACTTGTCTAGGGAACATCCAGCCTCTGTTTGAAGACCTTCAGTGAGGAGAATCCCACAGCCTATTTCACTTATGGTCCCCTCTAATTATTAAGAATTTTTGCTCCTGGTTACACCCTCTGGAGCCAAGTAGAAAAATTCTAATCAGTCTTCCACATGACAATCCTTAAAATATTTGAAGATAGCTATCACATTCACCATTCCAAGTTTTCTCTACCTTAGATTAAACTTCCCTACTTCTTTCTGCCTAAGGTGGGGAACCTTCAGCCCTCCAGGTCCTTGAGTGTCAAAGGGCCACATGTGGCCTCAAGGTCACAGTTGCCCACCCCTGCACCTACTTTTCTCTTCTGCTTCCCTGTTTCTGGCTACTATACATATGGACAAAGGTTGGCAAACTATGAAATGCATGCCAAAGATGGCAAGTTGAATGATTTTCAGAAGTACTAGGGCCACTTGCTGCCACAGTTTTCTTCTTAATTGCCCCTAACAAAACCTGGCACCTACCATTCCTTAAAGTCAGCTCCTAGTGAGCATATCACTCCCAGAGTATCACAAGGATGAGAGTTTTCTTCTTGGCATTCCAATTTTTGAAAGGTTGACAATCTCCAACATTATTACTTATACCAGACAAAAGGGCATAGTACCAGTCTAGTCATTTTCATCTCTATTAGCAGTTATAATAAAATGATTAGGGGAGGGAGGGAAGGGATCCTCTCGCAATGAAAATGTGGGATTATAAAAATTATTGGTAGATTTTGATTTTCTGGGCTCCTTTTCCCCTTGCTCTCATTATCTATACCTACCCTACTGAATGAATGAATGATCTGACCATCCAGTAATTTGGAGTTGAAGGTCGTTGGAGGCTGTGACCTTAAGATTTTCAAAAAGTCAGGAGAATAAGCCACCCAAGGTCTGGAAGTCCAGGAGTTGAGTCCTTCACATGTCTATGCTGTAAGCTGCATAAATTGCATAAGAATCAAGGGAGAAGCTTTTGGATCCAGCCCAGAAGTAGCTGGTCATTCTGAGAATATGGGAAATAGAAATAATTCTTTCATGCCCTGGAAAGAGCACTGAATTTAGAGTCAAAGGACCTGTGTTAAAATCTAGTTAGTACTTAATACATATGGTTAAATTCTAGCTAATACTTACTGTATGTAGTAACCTTGGACTACCATTCAACTGATCAATGAACATTCAAAGGTGAGCTTAGGCAACTGGGGAGTCAAGACCTCATGGAAAATTATCTGACCTCACTGAGCCTCAATTATCTGCAAAGTGAAGGGGTTCAGATGACCTCTGAACATATTTCCAGCTTTAAATCTTATAATCTGTAAGCTAACTGACATTTATTGAGTACCTACTATGAACCAGGTATTACTCTTAATATTAGAAATACAAAGGCAAAAGACAGTCCCTACTTTCCAAGAACTCACAGCCTGACGTAAATAAATATATGCAAATAAGATGTATCCAGGATAAAGTGGAGATAATCAAAAGAGGAAAAGTCCTATCATTAAAGGGATCAGGAAAGATTTTTTGTAGAAGATGAAATTTTTAGCTAGAACAGACTGAGTATTTCTATAGTACCTACTATCTCATTTGACCCTCACAACAGTCCTGGGAAGTAGGTGCTATTATTATGCCCATTTAACAGTTGAGGAAACTGAGGCAGACAGAGGGTTAAGTGACTTGCCCAGGATCAAACAGGTAGTAAACATCTGAGGCTAGATTTGAACTCAAATCTTTCTGACTCCAAGCCTAGTTCTCTATCCACTATACCACCAGCTACCTCACCTAGCTGAAAATTGAAGAAACCAGAGAAGCCAGGAGACAGATGAAAAGGGAGAGAGTTTTAGGCATGGGGGGCACCCAACGAAAATTCTCAGATTTGAGAGATGGAGTATCTTGTTTGAAGAACAAGGAGGCCAGTGTTACTGAAAAGCAGAGTGGTAGGGATTTTTTTATCATGTGTAAGAAAACCAGAAAGATAGGATGCCTCACAATGACCTAACAAGATGTCAGAATTAAATGAAATCATGTGTGTAAAGTACTTAGTTAACCTCAAAGTACTATAGTAAAATCCATTTTATCATTATTTCTCGTTTGTTGTGGAAATATCCATTAACATTTTAGACATAAAATCAATATGTGGTGGGAGATAGGGACTGTAAGGGGAAGGAAAAGGGGCCTGTGGACAACTATAATATTCAAAAACCACATTTCCACAATCCATTCAAGCTTACCTTATTTCTCATTCTCCTTAGGGACTTGAAAGTTGAAAATTTTCTTTTAGATGAAAACAACAATATCAAGATTGTGGGTAAGTATAAGTTTAGCTACTTTGTTTCTCCCACATGATACCATCTCTGGTCTCTGGGGTCTTTACATTGGCTATTCCCCATGCCTGGAATTCCCCAGGCCTCCTTACCTCTGTCCCACAGAGTAATCTCTTCCTTTAAGATTAGGCACCATATTTTTTGTGAAGCCTTTCCTGATTTTCCCAAACTGCTAAGATCCTTTCCCAGAGCAACATATATGTGTGTGTATGTGTGTATATTAGTATATATTTTCTATATATATGTGTATATATATTGTGCTATATGTATATACATATGTATGTATGTATGTGGTTTTATATTTATTTGCTGCATATTTATGGTTTTATATATGCATCATATATATACATATATAATACTTCCTATCTTCCTCTTTTTCATGAACAGGGATTGTTTCATTGCTTGTATTTGTATCCCCAGTGCCTAGAACATAGTCTATACCATTTTTTAAACCAAACTGCATTGTTTCATTTAATTAATAATCTATATTATAAACCCATAACCATACTAATTCACCATTTTGTAATTTTCAATTAAACACACATTCTTAAGCATCAACTATATACAAGACATTGTAGACCATAATTTAAAAATAATCCTTTTTAATTCAAACTGCCTACCATGAGTCTTAACCAACTATATAAAAAAAAATGTTCTGAAAGTACAATTAGAAACTACATCAGTACATGAATTGTTTTCTAGAAAATCTATGTAGAAAGAAGCCAAAGAGAGCAAACCTCATAAATAAGGAAACTGAGGCCTAAAAATGTCAGGTGATTTGTCCCAGGGCCACATGTTCCTCTACAATGTATTCTATTCAAATTGTATTTATTAGAACATGTTTGAGAAAAATAAGCATCCTCTTGGAACTTTCTGCTACAATGCAAGTAAGGACAAATAGATTCAAAACAGTTTGTACCAAACAAAAATCATAATAATTCCCGTGGCATAAAAATCAAGCTTTTGATAAGGAAAGATTTTTTTTTCTTTTTTTGGAGGGCAATTGGGGTTAGCTTGCCCAAGGTTACACAGCTAGTTTTTTTGTGTGTGTTGTGTCTGAGGCTGGATCTGAACCCAGGTCCTCCTGACTCTGGGTCCGGAGCTTTACTCACTGCACCACCTAGCCACCCCAGGAAAGATTTTTTTTAATCCATATTATTCTCTCTCATCACATTTACTTACATCACATTACTTACAACTTAATAACTTTATATAAATTTTACTTTATAACTTTAATTACTTGCAACTTTATAACAGTGACTGTACAGTGGGGGGAGGGGGAATTTGTTAGACAATAATGGTAATCAAGAAAAGTTTTCCAAAGGATGAATTTTGAAAAAAAAATTTAACAGGCAATGAGAAAGGTAAGACGTTACAAGGACAGAGCAAAATGTGAACAAGAAGAGAGAGATGACATAGCTGCTCCAAAAAAAATGCTTTTAAATCCTTAAAGTACTATGGGAATGTGAGTTCAAATGCTGGGATACACAAACAAGCAATTCTGTGACCTTGTCTGTGGAGATATTCCTTCAGATCATTGTAACTCATCCAGCCTACCTAAATATCTGTCAATAAATATTTACTAAGCACCTAATATGTACCAGGCGTTGTGCTAAATCCTGGGGATACATGAGAGGCAAAAGAGAATCCCTGCCCTCAAGAATATTATAATCTAGTCAGAGAGTTTTGTTGCTATTTATTCAAGTCTGACTCTTTGTGAAACTATTTGGGATTTTGCTGGAAAATGCTCGAGTGGTTTGCCATTTCCTTCTCCAGATCATTCTACAGATGAAGAAACTGAGGCAAATAGGGTTAAGTGACTTTCCCAGGGTCACACAGCTAATCAGTGTCTGAGGGTGGATTTGAACTCAGGTCTTCCTGATTCCAGACCACCTAACTACCCAATAGGGGCAACAAAATTGGGGTAACAACAAGCAAACATTATGCAAAGACCATATGTCAGATAAAAAGGAAATAATTAAAATAAGAAAAGCACTAAAATTAATAGGGGTTGGGAAAGGTTTCCTGCAGACAAAGGCTCCCAAAGTAGATGATACCACCCCTGGGGGGTCTCAAATGATGTGAGTTGCCTTTGGGGGGCATGAATAAAAATAAGAGGAAGTGGAAGCATAAGGAAAGAAGAGAAGAAAATTTTGAAAACCATTCATACCGGTACATGTTTCATCTATTGTGTAACCAAGTTAAAGTGAGAGTGATTACATTATTTTCCAAATAAACACACAACATGCTAGTTATAACCAATCAGTGGTCGAGTCCACCAACAGATCTTAACAAGCAAGTTTTGGCAGGCAAATGTGTAGCCCAATGACAGGAAGTCCAGCTTGTAGCGGCAGGAATAGGTACATGTAATGACTTGTTTGCAATACTATATGGTTAACATGATGCAGTATTTCATCATCAAAATTTCAATGCAGGAAAGAGACCACAAATTTACAATAAATTATTAAATTTGAGGTGCATCATTTTTTTAATTTTATATTTTTTTGAGATGATGCAAATTTAAAAAAAAAACATTAAAGGGTTAAAGAAAGTAGCTTCAATATCTTTCTTCTCTGAGATAGGCTTCCGTACATTTCCAGCCAGTCAGCAGAGAGGCAATTCCTGGGAGAGAACAAGGGAGAGAGAAGCAGAGGAGAGGAAATGTTTTCATTTCTTGGTCACCTTGACCTTGCCTCTTAGGGTCAAAGGGTTCCTAATACAAGTGATGAGGTCAGGAGTGAAAGATGTTCCTGTACCTGTCTGTGCGTTATAGACATAGAAATGACTAAAACTGGGAGGAATCTCAGACATTATATAGTCTAACCCTTTCATTTTAGAAATTGGGAAACTGAGTTACAAGGAGATTAATAACTTAGCAAGGTTAAAAATAGGTAGGGAGTGGCTCAGCTAAGAGGTACCCCCCAAAACTGTGACTATAACTGCTGAAAATTTTCCACTATACTATGCTGCCCCTTGCCTGATCCCCACCACCCCAATTTAATACTCCTTCCCTAGTGATTAGCCCATTTTGTAGATGAAGAAACAGGATGCAAGAGGGGAAGAGACTCATTCAAGGACATATGGTTCATCATTAGCAGAACTACCCTCAAACCCAGGTCTTCTGGCATGTACTACTGTATTCTTAGGGACTAGCTCCAGTGTCAGGAATTCAAATATGACCTCAGACACTTACTAGCTATGTGACCCTGAGTGAGTTACTTAACCCCATTGCCAAAAAAAAAAAAAAGTAGGGGGAATGATTTTGCAAACAACCCTTTAAGGCAGGGATGAGTTTCAATACTCCCATTTTCCACTAGGGCTAACAAAAGATGAGGTGATTCAACCTTGTTCACAGGGATAGTAAATGCTCTCATCCCTAGCCTTCTGACTACAAGTCCAGGGTTTTTTCCTCTCTGTCATACTGTTGTGCAACCTAAGGTTGAGAGGAAGGAGGGACCCAGGGGAAATTCCAGGAGAACTTGCTAAAAGAGAACCAAGTCATTTGAGGAAATAAGAAAATTTGGTTTTAAAGACAGTTCCTGTGCCTGTATTGCAGACATATCCATATACCTATAAGAACCGCTACTATGGTCAAAGAAAGGAAGCATTCCACAAGCCAAGTGCCATAAGGTTTATGATTACTCCTAGACTTTTTCACCCAGACCACTGGTCAAACGAATTAAGTGGTCTCTGTCAGAGCTGAACTTTTTAGGTCTGGCTGTTTGTAAATCTTTCAGACTTTGGCTTGAGCAACATTATGAAGCTGGAGGGTCTGTCTCAGGAGCTCTTAAACACTCAGTGTGGAAGCCCAGCCTATGCTGCCCCGGAACTGCTGGCTCATAAGAAATATGGTCCAAAGGTGGATGTCTGGTCCATGTAAGTAAATCACCAAATTACCACGTCAGCTCAGGGACGTTGAATCATAATCACAGTGGATTTAAGGATATGGGAAACTCGGTTAGTTAAATTTGCAGACCGTTGAGCAAGATATTTTTTTCACCTGGAGTTTAACACACACGCGCACACACGCACACACACACACACACTCCATGACCAAGAGCAAAATTCCACAAAAGTGACTGAGTTGTACATGCATAAAAAGTATTTTATTTTCTGTTCTGGTCACCACATTTTAGGAAAGTCATTGATATGGGAGGGAAGAACCTTTAGTTTCATCCAAGTGAAGATCAGTTAAAAGAATTGGGCGCATTTATCTTGGAGAAAGGTAGGTGGTGCAGCTGATAAATTGCCAGGCCTAAAGTCAAGAAGACTCATCTTCATGAGTTCAAATACAGCCTCAGACCCTTAATAACTGGGTGACCCTGGGCAAGTCACTTAATCCTGTTTGCCTCAGTTTCCTCATCTGTAAAATGAGGTAGAGAAGGAAATGGGAAACCACTCCAGTATCTTTGTCAAAAACTACAAGTGGGATCAGAAGATTTGGACTAACTGAAATGACAGAACTACAAATCTTGGAGAAAAGAAAATGTATAGGAGACATGACAGCTGCCTCCAGTATTTGAATGGCCATCATATGAAAATCAGATTACATTTATTCTGTTGGGCACCAGAAGGTAAAACTAGGTGAAAAAAGAATGGAGTCAATCACCAAGCATCTGTTACCCTCATAGGCACTGTGTTGAAGTACCGGGGAATCAAAGATAAAAAATAATTTCATTTGGTGCTTTGTTGTATGCAGGTCCTACAATTTTTAAAAAATAAATATGTGCAGAATAAATACAAAATAAATGTAAAGTACCTAATCACAAGGCAACAAGTGGAGGGCATTAGAA
>NW_027187302.1:2711053-2719485 GCF_028583685.1 Petaurus breviceps papuanus
GGGGGGGGGGGGGGGGGGGGGGGGGGGGGGGGGGGGGGGAGGAGGTAAGGAAGAACATTATGTAGAAGCTAGTCCTTACGCAAAAGATAGAAGTTGCAAAGAGGTAAATGTGGGCTTGATATCAGGAAAAATTTCCTAATAATCAGATTGGTCCCAAAGTGTAATGGGCTGACGGTGGAAGTAGAGAACTATGTAGTGGGGAATTCTATTAAGATATAGATTGAATTATGCTTCCACAGAGGTCCCTTGCAACTTTGAAATTTTGAAATTTAGAGATTTTTATTTAGAAAATTAGTCCTGGTGATGAAACATACTACAACTTCCTAGACTTAGAGTTCCAATAGAGACAATTTTTTTTTGGACATAGCTATTGCAGGAACTGATTTCCCTTGACTATATGTTTTTAACAGAGGATTTTGTGTTTCTTCGCTTCCCAATGGAGAGGGGGGGTGGATGGGAGAGAGGGAAGGAAGGAAGGATGGGGGGAGGCAGACAGAAGGAGAAGGGGGAGGTAGAGAAAAACAGATGGGGGAGACAGAATACAGAAAGGGGGGAGACAGAGCTGGGAAAGAGAGAAAGCAACAGAGACAAAAAAAAAGAAGAGAGAGTGGAGAAAGAGAGATACAGAGAGGGAGAAAAGAGAAAGGGGGAGTGAATCTGCATTTATTTTTAAATTTAATTACAAAAAAGAAAAATGAGTCCTCAGTTACATGGAGAACAGAAAAACCCTCAAATTTAGCCATGAGGGTCAAAGCAACCCCTGTCAGTGCAATTTCTTTCCAATGTCACTTTCAAAATAAAAATAAAGCCAAGGATGTGAAATAAACTGAAAATGTTAAACTGTTCCTATATAGCTCAAATGAAAATATCAAAAAGCTCACCTGCTTTCCTATCAATTGAATACCAGAGAAGGAAGAATTAAAATTAGAATCTATGAATTGCTCTAGCTGCAAATATCCCTGGCAACATATATGGTGGGAAAATATGGTAAAATTATTTAAATGATCCCTTTGGATTATCTGTGATTTTTAATTAGCCAGTGGCAATGTAGGATTAGCGGAGCTGGTCTCAGAGTCAGAAGTTCTGGTTTCAAATTCATGCTTCAGAAGCAGAGTGGCTGTGTAACCCTGGGCAAGTCTCTGAGGCAGCTCTCTATGATTTCAACTTGCAGAAAAGGTACCAAACTCCACTGGTAGAGAATTTCTTCATCCTTGGGGTTCCCTAGATTATCTAAATCACAAGTCCAGTGTTGTCCACATGTCCAAATCCCCATTCTTCATCACTACACAGCATCTGGTTGTTTTATAAAGGCACTCTACACATTGAGCCCAAAGTAATATCTAACCAATAAATGGGCAGCTTCTGGTCATCCAAAAGTAGGACCTGCACCAAAGGATTGTTAACAAAGTTAACTGACCAAATGAAAAAATTAGATGCTCTATGCAAAGCCTGCCAGAGTGGTTCTAAGTAAAGGTCAGAAATAGCCTATTTAATAAATAACTATTTTGTAATTAGTAGTATATAATGAGTGCACATATAATTGATATATCAAAATCCATAAAAACAGTTTCAAAAATCAACCAATCAGTACACATTTATTAGCACTTACTATGGACCAGGCACTGTACTAAGCACTAGGAACACAAAGAGACAAAAGACAGCCCCTGCCCTTAAGGAGCTAACAATCTAATCTATCGATTACATTTGAAAGATATGTTTGTTTACTAAACCCTTTTTTAAAAAATATTACAGAAGCAAACCTCAGTCCCCCTGGGTCTGAATTTATCACAAACTCTGAATCAATCAAGCAAAGAGGTTTTAAAGTACCAAGGAAAACAGTATAGTCTAGGGTGATGTTTTAATACTGTTTTTTAAAAAGTGAGAGGAAGCAAGATAGACTCAGAAGGGAGGGAGGAAAATTAAGATAGAGATAGAAATGGAGAAACGGAAAGAGAGAAAACCTGGCAGTGAAAGAACTATGAAGGGAACTGGAGAGATGAAGAGAGAAAGAAATGGGGGAAGGGGCAAAAGGGAGGGAGAAAAAGAGAAACAGAAAGAAGGAAGAGGAAAAAAGGGAAAAATCTAGATTTTCCCTTTTCCCCTAAGGAAGCATTTTTCCTAAGCCATCTACCACCACTCACTTTGATATTCTACCTAGATCTCAAATTTTATTTGATCCCAGAATTAGTGATTTTTTTGAAAGATCCACTTTGAGCTCCCCACCTCCAATTTTCATCAACTCCATTTTGACTGCTTCCCATCACCTCCCCCCCTTTAATGTTCTGTTTTAATTCAAATTTCATCATTTAAAAAAAGCCGAAAGAAGTGAGCTGATTCTCTCGATTGTCTGGTCTTTGATTAAACTATTGCCCTCAAAAAAAAGATGATCATAATTAAAGCGTAGCAACTCTCACTGGAAAAACAAGAAGCCTGTTGTCAGTCTGCCATTCCATTCAACACATTCCAATCAAAATCTGCAGTAACACAATTAGGAACCCATGGAGAAAACACCAGCACTCACCGTGCCTGTCCGTGATTTTTGTGTATCCAATTTTTAGATCCTTGGAAGGACTGAAGCATGATTAACTTTCATCCATTGGCCAAATTAATAAGCCAGATGCTATATCCAAAGGCTGCCAGAGATTTCAGTGGGATGGAAGAGTTCCATTCTGTTACAGCCAATAAATTTTCAAGCTTAACATATCATCAGGCTCCAGCCACAATTAAATAGTAGACTCACACTTGTTCAAGTACATATGTTTTGTGTGTCACCTTTTGAACCACAGCACCATATGAGTTTACTGGGATACCTTCTTGTGGCTTAGTCTTTCGTTTCTAGAGAACCCAATGTTCTACTAAGATTCATGAGAAACAGGAAAGAGATTTCCCATTTTAGCTATTGTAGATATGGTCCACACATTCTGCCGACAGCAGCGTGGATGGCCATAGCAACAGTCCAGCCACTGAAATGGCTATTTTGTTGTCACATCGTATGATCTTTGTGATCCACAAGAAGGCTCATGCAGCCACCACCTAGTGTTTAGGGGTTTCTCTCTCGGTCTTCTTCCTTTTCTCTTCTATTCCGCCCACAGAATCACCCTAAAAACATGACCTTGGGTTCAGTCCATCTGAGCTTCCCTGGAATATTAACACCCTCCACTCCCCACCTCTAAACCAGCATTTTGGCACACCTCACTGGAAAACAGCTGAAAAAATTTGAATCTGGGTGCTTAAGTGGCTTAGAGGATTAGTAATGGGATCAAGAGTCTTTTGGCTTAGAGGTGCCTGATTCTGAGGCAGCCCTGGTTGATAGTGAATTAAATTCTGGTTGATAGCAAGTGTGAAAGCCATTGACTTCCAGCCTGGGCTTGTCTGACCTGCTCCCACTCTTGGTGGTCTCTTGGCCCTTTCCCCTTATCCCTTTACAAGGAGAAAGACTTGCCACCAAAAGATGATGAACATGTCTCTGAGGAAAGCATGCATGTTAGTCACAAATTCCAAGTGGATTTGGTTCTACTTTTTTCTAAGTCTCCTTGTTTTCATACATTTCTAAATTTTCTACTCCCAACCATGGTTGGATGAGTAGAAATTCCAAAATGCACACTGAAAGAATCATTTCTACAGGGATACAAATATGTTTTCATTTTGGCCTTGACACTTTAAAGTCTACAAACAATTAAACTCATAAGCAGATCATGAACATCCACCCCTACTTTTGACAGGTGATAATTGGTATATTAAGTACTTTGGAAATGAATTTGTTTTTACAGGAGTGACCTTATATCACTCTCTTCCCTAATAGTTCTTTCTGCTTCTCATTGAAATATCCCTTAGTTGTATGATATAATCAATCACCCAATATCACCAAGCTATGGTCCTAGAGCCAAGAGAAGAACTAGAAATGATTTTCAGTCTGACTCCAGGAAAATTTGTAAAGTAGAGAAAGCTTCTCTTGGCTACCCCCCCCCCATCTCTCTTTATTACCCCTCTTCCCCAACACTCGAAGACAGAATGGCAGGGATGGAAGAGGCCTCAAGAGATTGCCTAGTTTAGCCTATACCTTAATTGAAATACCCAACAAACTGTAAAAACCCAAGCCTCCTACTTCCCAAAGCAATCCGTTTCACATTTGGACAGTTCTAACTGTTCAGAAACTTTTCCTTATATGAAACCTAAAATCTGCCTCACTGCAATTTGTACTCATTGACTCTAATTACACTCTTTGGGATAAGCAGAAAAAGTCTAGCCCCTTCTTCTACATAACAACAATCATCCCTCATTTCTTCCACAAATCATTATATAGCACAGTCTCCAGCCTGCCCTCCCTCCACCAGTGTCCTGATCACCCTCTTCCAAACTCATTCCCCTCCCTAAAATGCGAGGCCTAGAACTGAGCACAATGCTCCAGATGGGGTCTTCACAGAGCCCAACATATTGGGACTATCCATTCTCTCATTCCAGAGGCTGTTGTTTTCAATGCAGCTTAAGATTCTAATAGGATACTATGTCACATTTTGAACCTTCATTCTGCTGAAATGTCTAGATCTAGTGATGAACTACATCTCCCACATTCTGTAACTTACTTGTACAGCTGATTTTTTAACCCAAATGTAGGATTTTCTTTTTGACGGGAAGATCCCAGACCTATAATTTCATCAACATAAAGAACCTCCTAGATGGAAACAAGCATTAATTTATTAATAAATTTAGTAATCATTTATTAATCATTTTACTATGTATCAAACACTGTGCTAAGTACCTTATACATATCCTCTTATTTGATCTTCACAACAACCCTGGGACGTAAGTTCTATTATTATCCCCATTTTATAGTTGAGGAAACTGAGGCAAACAGAAGTTAAGTGATTTGCCCAATGTCATGGCTAGTAGATGTCTGAGGCATGATTCAAAATCAGTTCTTTCTGACTGCAAGTGCAGTGCTTTATCCACTGTGCCACTTAACTGCCTCAGCTCCTTGCATGAAACTCTCTCCACTGATGCAAACAGACATTTAATCTGCAGTTTAGAGTCCTAGAGAGTCACCCAGGATCCTGAGAAATTGTAACTTATTAATTTTTAACATGTTACATTCAGCCCTCCTAGCTCATGGATCTTATCTATTACCCAATGTGTTGGCTAAGACTTTCAGCTTCATGTCATCTACAGATTTGGAAAGCATCTCATCTATGTGTTCATAGGATCATAAAATCATATATGTAGGGCTGAAAGGAGTTTAAAAGCTATCTAATGTAAGAACCTCATTTTATAGATTAAGAAACTGAGACCCAGAGTCACATGCCAAAGAAAAGATTTGAACCTCGGTCCTCTGACTCCAAAGCTACTGTACCACACTGCTTTTCACATGAAGATGATTAAAGCATCGATAAAAAATGTTGACCAGAGCAAGGCTAAGTTAAATTACACAAGTCCTTGCCCATCCCAAGGCACTCAAGTCCTCTACTTCTAAATTATCTTTCCCTTGTCTAATCTCTCTATTCTAAGGAAGAGAAACTGATTAAAGGCATTCATACCTTAGTATGAACATATGAATGATAGGCTTTCACCTTCCTTTACTAAACATTTGCATTGTTAAAGAGGACTCTATTAATCCAAATTAATTTCCAGTTGGTAAAATGTATATAGATTATTTTTAAGTAAAAGGGCCTTTCCATGTGCCCTTCTCCTCTAGGGCACATCTCTCTCTTGCTTCTTGGTATTCTTTTTCTGACAGGCTGCCAACTACTCTTCTAATCTTGGTCTCAAATTTTAAAAAGCTACTTCTGTCTCTTTATACATGTAACTGAGGAAAACACTATTTCTTTGACATGCAAAAGGCGTTTCAAACCAGCTTACTTGCTGGAAAGGTATTTCTCCCTAGCAGTTGTGGACCTCTAGGTGTAGGTGGGAGCAAGGAAATAGAACATAAATTTAACTGAGAATGTCAGCCTGCAAGTCCCATTGAAATCTCCAGAAAGAGCTGCTTTTCTACAGAAGCAAAAAACAATGAGTCCCACCTGGTCAAGGAGACCAGGAGATCTAAATCTGTACAGCACTTGGCCCAGTGCCTGGCACATAGATGCTTAAGAGATGTTTATTGATTGGTTGAGTGATTGATTGGGCACACACACATATATGCCACATAAATCCTATGAGACAATGCTCATTAGAAAGACTATCTTAAGTATATGGGGAAAAAATAAGACAAAGCATGATGTTGGAATCAAAACAAATAATTTATATACAAACTCAGGTCTCGTTTAATATCCATATCTGTTACCAGTATAATTATGTCAGCAGGAAATCTAAGATTCTAATAGAGATTGATACAGGATCAGAAAATTCTACCTTTAGTTAAGTGGTTAAAAGAACTTAAACTGGGCATTATTTCATAATAATGATAGTTGTGGGTCAGTCCTGTCCAACCCTCTGTGATCCCATTTTAGGGGATTTGGGGTACATACTGGAGTGGTTTGTCATTTCCTTCTCCAGCTCATTTTACAGATGAGGAAACTAAGGCAAACAGAATTAAGTGACTTGTCCAAGGTCACACAACTAGTAAATGTCTGAGAAAGATGAGTCTTCCTGATTCCAAGCCCAGTGCTCAATCCACTACACCACCTACCTGCCCCGATGATGATGAGGATGATGATGATGATGATGATGATGATGGTGATGGTGGTGGTGGTGGTGGTGATACCTGGCATCTATATAGTATTTTAAATACATTATCTTATTTAATACTTGCTTTATGTAATCCTCAATTTATCATCTTCATTTAACAGATGAGGAAAATGAAGCTGAGAAAGAATGAGTAACTTGGCCAAAGTCACAAAATTTGTAAATGTCAGACATGGAATTCAAGCCCAGGTCTCCCTGACTCCAAGTCAGCCTTATATCTACTATCCCATGCTACTATTCTACATATCCTGCTATATCATCCTATGATGATATATTTAATGTACTTTTCAGGGTAGGAGGTTAGCCATAGTGAAAAGGTGGGCTGGGAGCCCAGAAATATGCTAAAATGCCTTTCCAAGTCTTCCTAACAGCCTACATACCACAATGAAAACATATTTATGGCCTTGGAGAATGCTTCTTTCCACAATTATCTTGGGACTTCAACCCTTCCTACCCTGTTTAGAACCAACGAGTTTCAAAATGCATAAAAACAACATAAATTTATGAGTAAATAGAACTAAATCCATTTGGAATTTATGACCAACATCCAAATTTGCCTCTGGGCCATTTTTACCAATTTTTTAAAGGTATACACCTTATACCCTCCTATAAAAGGACATAAAGGAAGAGTCAGGGACTAACCAACATGTTACAGTTCTGGGGAACTCTTCATAGGCTCCATGGGGCTCCTGAAGAAATTGATCCTTTGTCCCATCCTTCTTTTAATTCTGGAATAGGCTGAATCAGCCTTCCAGAAAAGTGCTTAATGTGTGACAATTAAAAGCCCATAAATTCTCTCTTATAAGAAGCATTTTTTCAAAGATTGGTTTCTAAACTTTTCAACTTTGATGGTCATTCTCTTGACAGAGGGGTTAGTATGTTTGCTATGCTCACTGGCACTTTGCCATTTACTGTGGAACCATTCAACATCAAGCAGCTTCATCAGAAGATGGTGAATGGGGAAATCAGCTCTGTTCCAGATGACATCTCTTCTGGTAATTAACTCATTGGTATTTACCAGTTTGTAAATTAGGGTTCAATGTATGGCAGCCATTTGGGAATATAGTATATTCCCAAGATAGATCATTGGCTCTTATTGCCAAAGGAGAAAGAATAACTATGTATCGGGACCCAAAATTTTGAGGTGCTTTGGGGACTTCTCTGTCTTCAGTTTCCATAAAATTAACTGGAAGGACAAAGTATATAACTCCTGTTTTATATTATAGTATTCTCAATTCAAGAAACATTTTTGATGACCTCTTGTGGGTGAGACATGTGGGCAACACCAACATGAATAATTCCCTTCCAAAAGAATTTGCTAAACATTTAATGTATGTTAGGTATTGGGTACACAGAGACAAAAACTAAATAGGAGAGCAGCCCCTACCATCAAAGAACTTACAGTCTGCTAGAGGAAAACAATATCCATGGAGAAAAGCATATAAAAACTAACTGGGGCTGGGGGAAGTGCTAACAACTGAGGATATCAGGAATGTCCCTGCTTGTGTAGGAGGTGGTGTGAGCTGAACCTTGAAGGGATTTAGGGATCCCAAGCAGTGAGAAGAGATAATGAGATTAGGGGAGGAAGAAATGTTAGCAGTTGAATAAATACTCTTCTACACCTTTTAGGAATTGTTCACAATGCCAGATTTTTCTAATAAATCAACTGAACATATTCAATTTCTTCTTTATCCACCTCTCCACACTACACACACACACACACACACACACACACACACACACACACACACACA
>NW_027187302.1:2719495-2877100 GCF_028583685.1 Petaurus breviceps papuanus
CACACACACACACACACACACACACACACACACACACACACACACACTTAGCCACAAAATATATTTTGTAAAAGACATCTGAACATTTTAAAGTTCCTAAGGCATGACTTGAGATGCCTAGGCTGCCATTGAAGGCACTGACTTTGGTAGTCAAACTGAGGAAACTGGCTTACAGTCAGACCATTAGTTGTTTCAACAGAAGAAACTTGCCAACAAGAGAGTCTGTGGTTCACTGGGTTAATACCCCCAAACTGTGGGGGGTTTTCATCCCCAAACACTTCATCTGAATTGCATTCCAGGAGCCATGCATTTTATGCACTCCTTACTGGAGCCTGACCCAGCCAAGCGGCCTGCCATTAAAGAAGCAATGAAAGATAAATGGCTGAATGAAGGATGGAACAGGAAACCACTAAGTTCTATTACATATAAGAACAGGTAATTAATTTCTCACACCTCTCCCATTCCTTATTAACTCTGTTGTATGCCCAGCTTCCTTTTAAGGCCTCCATACCACTGGGATGTGCCTTCGTCAATCCTGGTATGTCAACACTTAATAAAATTCCATGGCCACCTCTATGAAACCAGGATGCATTCCAGACTTGATCTGGAAGCCCAGAAAAGATGTTGAAATAGATGGATGAATTTCCTAAATTTGCTTACATCATGTGGCCATCAAGCTCTGGAAGGCTTTGCCACTTACTGCTTGTGTGACCAAGGGATAAGTCACTAAGACTCTCTCTGTGTTTCACATTCCTAACCTCCAAAATGCAAGGGTTGGGCTAGATGACCTAAAAGATTCTTCCCAGCTTTGAATCTATGCTCTAAAGATTGAGGGGTTTCAATTTTTTTTTAATTTACAGAAGAAAGGAAAAAAAGTAATAGAGCCTCTCCCATCTGAACTTGTAAATTCTGACAGATTAAGAAAATTATAAACCAGACACCATAATAATAGCTAACACTTCAAGGTTTAGAAAATGCATTACCAATGTCATCTCATTTGACACTCGGAACAACTTTGTGATGTAAGTGCTATTGGGAATATAATTCTTGATTTACAGATGAAGAAATTGAGGGTCAGAGAGTTTAAATGATGTGTCCATGGCCACACAGCTAATAAATTAGAGGGAGAATTTAAACCCAGTGTCTCATTGAAAATTTCAACAATCCAATCTAGAATGTGATGATACCCATCCCCCTGCCCCAGAGAGGCTTCATCTTCAGTATTTCTTCAATCTATAAAATCATTGGTTTTCCCCCCAAAAAATGCATAAGAACAGTTGGACTTCTAGTATGGTTGCAGTACACTAGAGCCAGCTCAAACCAGATTAAGAGAGCTGATTCTTAAATTTTTAGTGTAGGCATTTATATCTTGGCAATCAGCAAGTACTGACTTGTAAATCAGGGTTTGATTTATTGTTTTGTTGATTGTCTAGACTTAAGAAAGTAATGGAAAAAAGTTAATAATGTGGAGTAAACTTAAAAGTGTCAATTATACTTTTTTTCAGATTGTTGATTGCTAAACATTTATCAGTACAATGCTGAATATGAAGCAGGGAGGAGCAAAATTTTTCTGGTTCTATTATTTTTCATTCTAAAACTCACAAAATTGCCTTCCTGAACATAATCAACCAGAAAATATTGCCAAGATCCTTATGTTTTTTTTTTCAGTTCTCCCTTGGGGAAAACACTAAATTAGCATGATTTAAATGTATGGAGGCCAATCAAAGGAGAACATATGGACTTAAAATACCTGCCACTTTTAATTCAAAGTTTTGTCTCCTCTATCTACTCTACTGCCTCTGGTGCCAAATTCAGCTATAGTAAGGTTAAATAAACTTTTGTAGAGTGGCTTAGGGACCTAAATTCTATTCATTATATCACTTCTGTGAGTCTCTGTGTTCCAATTTCCAAACAACCAAGTTACAAATGAACTTTTCCAACAACTCACTTTTTTTTTAAGTTGGGGACTTCTCATATACATTAAGGTGCTATGAGATCTGAAGTATGAATAGGTGACTGCATAAGTCTGAAAATGTGCTCAGCTTTTTTGGTTCTAACAGTTTCCCCACATAAGAAGTTATTCACCATTGGAAAGGTTCCTTGTGAAGATATAGGTGTATGGAGAGAAACAAGAGGCAGTGGAGTGCTACCAGACAAGAAGGGACCTTATGAGGTTTAGTTGATAACTTTTAGAATTGGAAGGAACTTTAAAGGTTATCTTGTTCAAACTCCCCCACCCCATTTTTCCAAAAAGGAAACAGGGGCCCATGGGATCACATATTCAGAGCTACAAGAGACATTGGAAGTCATTGAGTGCAACTCCTTCATTTTATAAATGAGGCCCAGGGTGGTTAAGTACCAAGAATCACATAACTGCAAGTATCTAAGTCAGGATTAGAACTCATGTCTTCCTGATTCCAAACTGGATATTCTAACCATTATGCTATCTATATTCATCTATCCCCCAGCTTTAGACAAGTCAAACTAGATGATAATTCTACTGTACTCCAACCTCATCAGATCATATCTGTATTATTGTATTCATTTATGGGCACTGTATTATACAAGGACATTAGTCCTTTTTAAAAGTCAGGCAATTGGGGCGGCCAGGTGGCTCAGTGAGTAAGAGCACAGGCCCCAGAATTGAGATGACCTGGAGATTAAATCTGGGCTCAGATACTTAGCACCACACCCAGAAATAACTGGCCCTGTAACTTTGAGCAAGTTACTTAACCCCAATTGCTCAAAAAAAAAAAGTCAGGCAATGATTACATTAGATTGTAAGCTTCATGAGGGTAAAGAAAATCTTTTGCCCTTTTCTGCATCCCCAACACTTAGCACAATACCTAGTACATACTAGGTGCTTAAAAATGTTTATCAATTGATAGACTAAAGACGCATTTATTAAATGACTCCAAACCCTTCATCTTACAAATGAGAAAAATAAGGCCTAGTGAAGTAGCAAGGTCACACAGGTAAATGGCAGCAAAATCAATATTCAAACACAGTTCTTTTTACTCCAGATTCAATGCTACTTCCACTGCCCCTACATTATCACTATGACCCATCTCCCAACTCCAGGTGGATGGGATATTAAATTTGGAAGTTGAGTAGCTAGAAGGAGGTAAGTGGCTCAGTGAATAGAGCATTGGACCTGGAGTCAGGAAGACCTGAGATAAGATCCTTACTAACTGTGACCTGGAGCAAGTCACTTAATTTTCATGTCTCATTCTCCTCATTTGTGTAATAATAGCACTTACCTCACAAGATTGCTGTGAGGATCAAATGGGAAACTGTAGGTAAAGCACTTTAAAAACCTTAGAGTAATATATAAATGATAGATGTTATTAATATATGCTATCTATAGAGCCTCAATTGTAAATTCCCAGTATAGATTCCTAGTTTTTACTAAGAAGGTAACCATTTAAAAATAAACCTACATGCCAAAATAAAAACTTACAGAACAAGAAAAATCAGGAGAGGGTTGGAATTTATCCATTTTATAAAAGGATTTTTCATATTCTCAAAATAATTTCCCACAGTTTTATTTTGTATAGAACTCCCTGAGTGCATTTAAAATATATAAAACATTCTGTGTCGAACTAACCAACTCAACATTTGGTCTCTGAAAGTGGCACCAAGGGACATGTTAAGAAAAGACATGATTGTCTTTCTTAACATCAGCCTCAAAAGTTAAAGCCATTCACTCAAATACTCTAATTTCCCTTAGTAACCCATTAAGGACTTGTCATCCACAAATGTATCTGAACCATTTTTGAAGCTATTTATATGTTCCATCTGTACCAGTTTTTGAGGTAATGGATTCCATAAGTTTATAACCTAAAAGGTGAAGTAATACTTTTTATTTACTCTAAATTTTACTCTTCAAATCTTCAAGTATAATATGTTGATAACTGATAAACAATTGGGGAAAGAGGTGGAAGCATGAGGTGTAGAAAATGTTTTCAATAAGTTTAGCAATGAAGTATAGGATCAATAATTGGATGAATGATAAAGCTTGAGAGAAGAATTATTAGGACTGGAGAAATCTGAAAACAATTGTACAGAAATGTGAGTTTCAGGTTTAGGAGGAAAGATAATAAATGTGGTTCTCAACCTATTGAAGTTTTTTGGTGTACTGATGGAGTTTGAAGAAAAAATTAAAGATACGTGAGGAATACAGGGAAATGATGTTCCAGACTAAATCCTGGAAGACACCAGAGAGAATGGGATGATGAGTACTGGTAAAGGGATGAGTTTTAAAAAGGTATAGAAGATACCTTCTGTGGCTAAAAGGAAGGAGAAGAAAGTAGATAATACTGAAAACTTTTTTAAGCAATTGAGGTGGAAGACTAAGGGATTTCCCTATTACTTCTCAGGGAAGTAGAATGTTCCATCATCTGCTATAATTATGTATCCTCCAGATATCTGTCAAAGAGATATTGATAAAATAATAATCATATCACTCCTCCAATCAATGCACTTGAATTTTATATTCATCTCCAAATTCCAAACAAACTACCTATTGCTTGTAATATCCAATATAAGCTCCTCTGTTTGGCATTTAATGTCCATCATATATCTTGCTTCCAATTTACCTTTCCAAACTTCTTTTCCCCTCCCCCCCCCCACATTATTCCTCTTCACATATTCTACAGTATAGTTATTCTGGTCTGCTTGCTATTCCTCACACACAATATCCTATCTCCCATTTCTACACCTTTGCACATAGCCTGTTCCCCATGCTTGGAATTCACTCCCTCCTCATCTCCATCTCATGGACTCCCCAGTTTCCTTCAAAGTTCAGCCCATATAGATTTCACCTCCAAAATTAGACCTTTTCTTGTTCTCCCAGATACCAGGGTCTCATCCCCTCATCCCACCAAATTACATTATATTCACTTTGTAAACACTTATACATGTATGTATCGTTTCCTCTGACAGAATGTAAGCTCCTCAACAGCAAGGACTACTTCATGTTTGTCTCTGAATCCCTAGAAACTAGCAAAGTCCCTTGCTCCTACTACACCCTTAACAAATGCTTGTGGATGGATGGATGGATGGATGGATGGATGGATGGATGGATGGATGGATGGATGGATGGATGGGTGGGTGGATGGGTGGGTGGATGGGTGGGTGGGTGGGTGGGTGGGTGGGTGGATGGATGGCTGGATGGATGGGTGGGTGGGTGGGTGGGTGGGTGGGTGGATAGATGGATTGGGGCTCCAAGGATCAGTATTGAAGACAAGAGAAGAAAGGGTTTGGAACAATGGCTGTAGGGAATGAGATAACAAGTCAATGAGGAAAGAAGGATAGTCTAGCAACAGTGAGCAACCACATGAGGATATATGTTATAAATCTGCTTAAATATACTTCTCTATTTAATGTGTTACAATATATTGCTTTGGTTTAAGTATATGAAGAAAATATGACCTCACACAGATATGTAGTTGGAAAAGGGAAGACTATTTCAATAAGCAAATAACCTCTTAGGAGTATTATGAAAATTGTTTTGACCTCATAGAACTTCTGAAAAGGTCTTAGTGACCCCCAGGGGTCCATGGACCACACTTGGAGAACCACTGCTCTTTGTAACTTTATACTTTGATTATATTGCATCTTCATCATTCCAGGCTGAAGTTGCTTATTCCTTTTTTTTCTTTCTCTTCCTATGGCATGATCCCTGTCTTCCTCACTATTTTAGGTATTGAACCTTCTTTAGTTCCATGTACCTTTGTTGAGGTGTAGCAATCAGAACTGCAATACAGGAATTCAAGCACAGGTAGTTGCATTATTGACTTATAGGGAATTCATGTAATGCTTTCTGTTTTATTTCAATATTCAGCCTCCAATGAATCACCAGCTTTATTTTTGTTTGAAGGCAGTTTCAGTCATAGCATCATACTGAGCCAGTGACTTTAGGCAGTACTTTATTTCTCAGCCCTTTCTCTAACTTCACACCCATAAAGCTAATTAAAATCATTTAGATTCTTTTTCTTAATGTAAGTTGTCTTACAGCAGCCCATACGGAAGCATAGAAGTCCCTTATGCTTTTAACTCTTGCTCTTAACTTGCTATGCTCTTAACTTCCTAAGTTCTTCCTCAAGTTATGACTGTCAGCTTGACATTCCCTTGCCCAAAAGGCAATTTTTCTAGGTACTTTGCCTCCAAGTTGTTTATTTAAAAAAAATCCAAGTGATATCAATCTTAGCACTTAGCCCTAGAAGAAACCACTGTTTATACTTTTCCATCCAGTGAAAAGTCCACATACTCATTCTTCATTTCTTTTCAATAAGTAAAGATTTTTTCCTTGAAAAAAAATCATTTATGACATTGCTCCCTCATTACTAACCCAAACATAAGATTTTCATACCTCTGCTGCCATTGTAACTACATAGGCCCCCAGATTACTTATCTATCCATCCAGTGTGTTCAGTGATCAACCTTTGAGTCATGGCAGAATTGATTCACAGGCAGCAGAGATCATTCAAAAGGGGATGCTTTTGTTGACCAGATACATTATTCCAATGACCACCTTCTAATATAAAACTGATAGGACTGTTGGCAGACCATGTTTCCCAATGTAATTCTGTCATCATATTTCTTTTATAATTTTCATATGTCTAATGAAAGTAATTTTCCCAGATGAAATTTTCATAACTGCATATCAAGTCTGGTATCTGCTCTATTCAAATGCATCAGCATAGCCTCAACATTCATGCAGTTGAGTCCAACACTCTCATGAAATACTTATCCTGGCATTTTTTAGGCTCCATCCCGAGGACCTTAACTCCACAGTCTTGAACTACATGGCAAACACCATGGAATCTGGTCTTTCAGAAATTATCAGTGTACTGATAAATAACAAGCCATCTTCCATTATGGCAACCTATAGCTTGCTGCTGAAGAAACTACTGAAGTCTCCAAAGGAGCATAAAAGCCTAAAGGTATTGTAGTATGCATTTCACTAAGAACAAACCTATTCAATCAGTCTTCTCAAAATATTTCTTTTCTTAACACTTCCCTGGAATTGAATAGCTATGATGCTCACAAAAAAAATATGAGAGCTTGTTAAATGTCTAAGTTGCAGAGGGGTCAAATTTTAATATTTTGCTTTCTAAGCATAGACATATCATCTTTCATAGCACAGAAGATTTTTTGAGTAATTCAAGTACTTATCAAACATTTATTAGGCATCTACTTTGTGCAAAATCTTATGCTAACAAAAAAAAAATCTTATGCTAACCACTATGGAGGATGACAGTGTTTAGTGGGTTTGGAGTAGGAAGGCTGAACCCCAGCTCTGCCCTAGACCACCTGTGTTACCTTTAGCAATTTCCTTCCTCTTGTTTGGCCTTATTTTTAAAAGGAGAAAGTCAGACTAGATATGCTTTCTAAGGTCCAGCTCAATACTATGAACTTTTTTTTAAAGCAATTGGGGGTAAGTAACTTGCTCAGGGTTACATGGCCAGTTATTTCTGGGTGTGGTGGTAAGTATCTGAGCCCAGATTCGATCCCAGGTCATCCCAACTCTGGGGCTGGTGCTCTTACTCACTGTGCTACCTGGCTGCCCCAATACTATGAACTTTTCAGGGAAGTACAAAACTTGGTCCTTGCTCACAATCTAGTTGGGAAAAGAGACTAAGACCCCCCCCCCAAAAAATTAAATAACAAGAAATGAATAAAATAATTCAAAATACCGGTGTTATTGTCTGACTCCACTCTTTCACTCTGGGAGCTGTTTCTCAAATGTTGAGATATTTCCTTTCTGAGATCCTGGACTAGGTAGCTACCCTTGCCCAGGGTATTTTGTCAGTGTCTAACACAGGCACACGAGTAAGGAAACTAGAAAATCAGTCTTCAGCCCCTTTCCCCAAGGGGAATTCAGTGAGGAAGGCTTCTTCCAGTTCTGTCTAGACACCACAGACCATTCTGAAACAACCTACTCACATTCTCTGATCAACACTCCTGGTTCTGTCACCAGACCATACCTGCCGTAGTTAATATCATATGACCCATATAGGCAATGGTGCTAAAATAACTGTCCCATTGGCTCCAGTCTGTGAAGTGCCAAAGGTCTTCTTACACATTTTCCAGCTTCCCTCTTAGAGTCATCTTAATAAAGGTGCTCCCCACAGTTTAATCATTAAAAACTTGCCTCAGAAAGGCAGAAATTTGTAGAGCAAATGCTTTTTGATCTCACTTCCCAGGCTTATGTGTAATAGAGAAGTTCTCATCAACTTAGGGAAAAAAGGGTAACTATTATTTGGTCCAAAGACGGATTTGTGCCCCAGAGAATGCCTATTCTCGTATCCAGAGTTGCCTTAGTTCCAATAACAGGGTTCCCTCCTGCAAACGGAGATTTTGCAGGCTTTGTCCCTGTTGGCTTGCGTGGATGCTTTAGATTTTTTAAAAATTATATTAAATTCCTAAGTTGAGTTATTCATGTTTGAAATGGAAGAAGGAAAGAATGATCCTGCTTTGTTCCAAATGTCTAGAAAATAATCTTTATTTTATTTGTTTTACTTACTTTAATCTCTATGGGGGAGGAAGATGGGATTTTTTTTTTTCAACTGGGTAGGATAATAAATCTGCTGTAGTTTATAAAGTTCAAGCTAACTATGGGTTTTTTCATTTATATTTGCACACACAATTTTGCTCACACACACTTTTGCTTTTTTCTAAAGTACATCATCCAAAGCAAAAGAAACAAAATTATCAAAAAATTTTCCTCCACTAAATTGTCACACTTCCCCCAAATCTGAAAATCCCAGCAAGGTGAGAGCCCTTAGTGCACTTTCTGGAAAGCAGATAGCACCAGTACCCTCCCAAGGCCATATTTCTTTCTGCTTTGTTTCTACATAAAACAAAAAGTGGGGGTGGGGGGAAGCAGAAGAAGGGTCCATGGACTTGACTCTACGTATAGCCTTTGTTAATGCTTAAGTTATAAATAAAAAGGCACTGAAACTGTAGAGATAGACATGCCAAGGTTTGGAAACAAGAATGATCTCTCCCCCAACACAAAAGAATACACTACTATGACTTACCATGGGTCAATTAGGTCGCATGGTGGATAGAGTACTGGACCTGGATCCAGGAAGTCTCATCCTCTTGAGTTCAAATCTAGCCTCAGGTACTTACCAGCTGTGTGACCCTGGGCAAGTCACTTAATCTGTCTATCTCAGTTTTCTCATCTGTAAAATGAGCTGGAGAAGGAAATGTCAAACCACTCCAGTATCTTTGCCAAGAAACCTCCAAATGGGGTCATGGAGAAGCCCTATCAACAGCAGGAAAGGAGATATGCACAGAGAATACAGTTGTCTTGTATTGTACACACAAAGAGAAGCTCACAGGTAGGAAACTGGGTATGTACCAGAGCTGATATCATCAGGCAAGTTGCTTTCTTAGCTGAGCTGCGGGCCCTGTTACTCTGTCCTCACTGCTGGGCATCACCACTGAGCTGCTGTTACTTTGTACACATCTTTAGCTACTGTGTGGTTTCTTTGGATCCTTTGCCTGCACTGTGCTAAAATCTGCTCTTCCAGTGAATTACAGTTGTATGCATATTATTTTCCTTCATGAATCATAGATCTAAAGTTGGACTTCAAACACCATGGAATCCATTTTACAAATAAGGAAACTGAGGACCAAGGAGGCAAAGTGACTTATTCAAGATCACACGTAGTAAGTCAGAGGGAAGACTTGAACCTGAGTACCTCCAACTCGAGCAAATTCTCTCAAGTGTCTTAGCTATAACCCGAGAGCCCACATAGCCTTACTCATCTAGACACACAAGAAAATTGTCTTTTGAAGTTTCCTTGCTTTTCCTCTGACTCCCTCAAGACAAACTCCTAACTAAGTTAGGGTCCAGATTTTTTTGCACCCCTGGGTCCTAATTCTGAGCCCCCTTCAGATCATCCTGAGACTTATGTGAAGAACTACTGTGAAGCTGGGTAGAGCTGGGGTGAGGAGATTCTTTTCACTGTCCATAATCCACCCCACCCCACCCCTTGTTGCCATGCAAATCAACACAAGAACTAGACCGAAAGGAGTTAGAACTGGTAGAACTGGTGAACTCTGCCCTACTTCCCCTCAGCAACCAAATTGTGTGCTCCCTATTATTATTTAACTTCTCAGATATGTCAGAGATGTTTTTATTTTTGGCTACACCCCTCCCCCCCAACTATATTCTAGTGGGGAGAATTACTGTGGATTAATCAGAATCTCTTAATCCATTTGACCCAGGAAGTTTTAATGACCTAGGTAAGGGGAGGGGAACCTGCAGCCTGGAGGCCACATGAGGTCCAATAGATCCTCAGGTGCAGCCCTTTGACCAAATCCAAACAATTCGGATTCTGTCAAAGGGCTGGGCTTGAAGACCTAGAGGGCCACTTGTGGCCTCCAGGCATTAGGTTCCCCACCCCTGACTCAGCTTATCTGTCTACTATGAAGTATCATAAGGAAGGAGCACTGGATTTGGAGCCAGGAAGACTAGAGTTTAAATACTGACTCTGATACTTAGTCAAGAGACAATAAACATTTTCTAAGTACCTAGTTTGTACCAGGCACTATGCTAAATGCCAGGAAAACTAATATGAATAAAAAAAAGACAGTCTCTGCCCTCAAGGAGTTTACAATCTAATGGAGGAAGATCAAACACAAAAGGAAGATGGTTGGGTGGGGTGAGGAGGGGAGTGGTACTTAACATAAGAAATCCCATAGA
The DNA here is from genome assembly GCF_028583685.1 of Petaurus breviceps papuanus. Classification (NCBI taxonomy): domain Eukaryota; kingdom Metazoa; phylum Chordata; class Mammalia; order Diprotodontia; family Petauridae; genus Petaurus; species Petaurus breviceps. Next base: position 2,730,219 of record NW_027187302.1, read on the forward strand.
AGTACTGCCAGGTGAGAAATGAGATGTTGTGAGCTGAGCTCCTTCCTTAAATGGAGGGTTTAGAGGACAGGGCCCCATGCTTCAACCAAGTAGCTGGGGCTAGTACTGAAGTAGAATACCAAGGCTAATGGTATCTTGCAAGAAGATGAGGTTTTCCTAATAAAGAGCTTCCTGGAGCAAGGAAGAGAAGGATCAAAGTAGTACAACCAGGTGAAAATTTACTAGGTTTTTGTTTTTGTTTTTTTGCTCTGTGCAAATCACTTCATTTCTGTCATACTCAATTTTCTCATCTACAGAATGGGAATAATAACACCTACTTGTAGAGTGGTTGTTATTGCTGCTGTTATTGTTATTATTACAGTTAATCTGTTCTCTCTTCATCATCTGACAGTCGAAATCTGAATTATTTTTCGTGCTTCTGGTTAGGTTGCAAGAAGTAGCCTGTTTAGAATTAAGAGGTTCTAAAATAAATAAATGTATTTTCTATTTTATGGGGTACATATTTCATTTCACTACAACCCTTAGTGAAAATGAGCCTTTGAACGTAAGGACACAGAAAAAAGTAACAATTCTAGATCTTGAATTCACTGAAACCTCAATTCCCAGAAAAGATTTCTAAGAAATGCCTCAGTTTAAATTTTTTTTAATTAAGTTATAGATTTAAGTGATCACTTCATAGGTATGGTTTGTAGCTAACAAACCAAGTAGCATACAAGGTGCTTGGCTGTTCTTGCTAATCTTTGAAATGCATAATGTGTTCCGGGACCTTTCTCTTTTATTAGCTATGACAATGACTGCTTTCTACTTAGGATTCTAATAGGAGGACCTCTTTTTTTTTTTTCATCTTTTCTGTGAAAGAAAAAAATATAATCTAAGGGGATTTGTTCTGTGAAGTTTGGATTCAGACAAAGGGCAGCACTTGAGGACCTAGAGGGCCATATGTAGCCTCGAGGTCACAGGTTCCCCTCCCCTGATCTAGGTTTTCTTTACCTCTTAACAGGGAAAATTTTGTAAAGGAATAGCATAACTTTAGTGTATGTGGATGGATAGATAAGATAGATAGACAGACAGATAGATAGATATAGACGTGTCCAAAATGTATATATAATACTCAAATACTGTAGAAGAAAATAAATAGGAATAACTAAAATGTTTTAAAACTTTAAATATTCAAACACTATATCCTCTGGAAAATTTACCCCTTTTTAAATATGACATGACTAAGATTTCCCTATTCAAAATGTAATAAAAATAATAGCTGACATTCATAGTGCTTTAAGATTTGCAGAACTCTTTACACATTTTATTTTGTTTTATCTAGCTAGGTGGCACAGTGGGTAGAGAGCCCTGAGCCTTGAGCCAGGAAGTTGTTGCTCAGTCTTTTCACTTGTGTCTGACTCTTTGTGACCCCATTTATTATTTTCTTGGGAAAGATACTGGAGTGGTTTGCCATTTCCTTTTTCAGCTCATTTTATAGAAAAGGAAATTGAAGCAAATAGAGTCAAGTGACTTGCCCAAGATCAACACAACTAGTGAATGTTTGAGGTTGGATTTGAACTCATGAAGATGAGTCTTCCTGATTTGCAGCCCAGTGCTCTATCTGCTGTGCCACCTAGATGTTGAAGAAAACAGTTTCTGCTCAAAAACTTTCTTGTTCATGTGCTTTACCAATTGGTCCTTAAGCAATCTGGTAATGAAACCAGTAAGAATGGGTTTTCTGATATGTCATATAAAGTAACAGTCTGCAAACATATTAGTGAAAATATTTTTTATAACTAGCAGCATGTAAAACATTGAAAGACTATTTGACCACTTTGCCTAAACATTTATGACCTCTCAAATTTCCAAAAGATGTTTAGATTAAAGGAATAAAGTCAACACTTTCTCTGTGTGTGTGTCCAAACCTGAAAGTAATTTTAATTATATAACTATCTATGGGAAATATGCCTTGTCAAACATGGAATAAAAATGTAAGAAGAGTATTTTATATATATTTTATCATTTTGTCTTCATTACAACCCTAAAGAGGACCAATACTATTAACTCCACTTTACAGGAGAGGAAATTGAAGCTGAGGTAAGTTAGCTGTCTCCAAGGTCATACAGCTTAGAAGTGGCAGAACTAAATTCAAACTGAGGTCTTCTAATGCTAACTCTCTCTTTTTATAATTTTTTTAAAATAAGTTATATAAATTTGAAATGAAGTTTCACAAAATTAGACCAAGCTGGTAGTCTTAAAATAATAATCATAGCCACTGCTTCTTGTAATGATAAGTAAGAAACATGCATTGGCAACTAACTTTTTAAATTTTTGTTTACTGCTAAACTTTTATCATTTTAATGATAATTAAAGAATTGTCTTAATATTTTCAGAAAAACCACATGCTCTCAAAACATGATAACAGACTTCCCAAAACCACAAATCCAAATCCAGAAGGAGAAACTAGGAGTCTGAAAGTAACCAAAGCAACCATGCCTGGAGTCTTCAAGAAAGGTGATGACAAGACTTTTCCCTCTGCACAACACCCAACAGTGTTAGACATCATTCAGGAAGATGAAATTGCTATAACTTTGGAAAACCAAGAAAATTTTCTGGCAGGTACTGTGGTAAGACATGTGTCTGCTGCCCTGTTTTGTATTAATGTGGCCAGAGGACTTTTGTTGCCTAACCCAGGAATGAGAAAGGCCCTATTCTGTTCTAGTCTTTGAGGGTTTTTGTTTTATTTAGTTTTGTTTTGCTACTTATTTGTTGAATTGTGTACATGACCTAGGGCAGGCCATTCATTCTCATTTATGCTGTATGACTTCAGTATGTCAAAGATCTGTGATTTCACTGGCCTGGGTTCTTCCTTACGCAGACACAAATCACAGAAAACCAATTGCTGTGCTCTAGTGCTGGGGTGGGCAAACTATGGCCTGCAAGCTAAATCCATCCCTCTGACACTTTTCTGTACGATCCTCTACCTGAGAATGGTTTTTATATTTTTAACAAGGTTTTATTTTATCTAAAAATACAAACTCCATTCTTATTTAGGTCACTGGCCAAATAAGATTAGATGGTAGGCAGAATTTTACCTGTGGTACTTTGTCAACCCTTGCCTTAGTAAATGAATGGTTTTTATGACTTGTTGTCAATCAAATGGAACACAAATCAGATTCAAATCACTCTGAAATTCTCTCAGATGTCTGTATTCAATATAGGAGCTAATATTTGTCTTGAGTCCTAATCTAGAGCCTGTTCTATTAACCAGCAAGATGTAAGGTAAAAGTATTAACTGGGATTGAATAACAAAGTAAGTGGCAGAGAAAAGTCAAGAAATAGAATTATTCTTACTCTCCATATACAAATAAGTTATCTTGTATATCAGCAAAGGAGGAGTTTGGACTAATTCCTCTAGCAAATTAAGTTTTAGCCTCAGTGTCAGCTGTCTTACATCACAGCTGGAAATTTTTTCCTGACTATATTCTCACAGTTTTATCTCCCAGAAGCCTTCACTTCTTCTTGGCTCTGTCTCCAGTAACACTATGGTATAGTCAAAAAATTTGACCAATCCTCTGCTGATAAACATCTATTAGGCTTAGCAAGAATTTTCCTCAGATAACAGTCTTGTCACTAGTAAATTTCCAACTTGGTAGGTCCTGCAAAAGCTTGCAAACCCATGATCATACCCTTTTGAGAACCTGGAGTCAAACTTTCACAGTTTTTGTGTCCTACTTAAACTTTTTGTAAATACTGCTCTCATTCTTCATTGAAGCATAATAGTGACCCTGGGTTCCTGAGGGCTAGCTATATCAGCAGAACACAAATTCTCTCATGTTCTATCATGCTTTGGAGAGGATTTGAGATCAACAACAAGTGTTATCTGTGATATGAAGGCCAATAGAAGAACAGCAAAATTCCATTGAAATATAGGTCAATGGCAATGGTCTATAATCAATAAGCAATAGAAAATGATGCTTATCACCTAAGGTACTATATAAACTCAAAGGAGTTTAGTTTAGGGAAAGAGGAACTGTCTTCTTTTAACTGGTAACATTTTACCTTTTTTAAAATACATATTTTCTTTATTATTCCTATACTTAATTTTAGAAAAAAGAAAGTTGAAAAAAATGAAGAAAAGAGAAAAAAGTTTGAAAATTAATAGTGCAATTTGCATATGTATCTTGGGCATTTCAGCATATTTGATCTCACAAGTTTTATTCCACAATTCATCAAATGCATTTTTTTTGTTGAAGGAAGAGTCTACTGTTGAAATCATAAATCCTAGAAATATTGACATTTTAGGCAACTAAATGCTTAGATATATCTGCCTTCCTTATAAAATGAAGTGGAGAATTGAATTAATGAATGAAATAATTTAGGCCAAAACCAATAATAACAATATCTCCTTCATCTGATTATCTTGATAATTGAAGCAGGAATTTTCCTTTTCTCTAATTATCTGAACTGTTAGCTCAACTCTCCATTTTGCACATTATGGAATTGGGCATACCTAATCATCTCTATTCTTAGGGCAAGTATCTTTTGTTAAATATCCTTTGTATAACCATGTAACCAATCATCATCTCATTATATTTGTTGTCTCTTCTTAGTTTCTACTTTTTCAGAGAGAGATCAGAATGATTTTGAACCCCCTACATCTGCAAACAGAGCAGATTCAGGTGAGCCAAGAAATCAACCATATTTGGATTTCCCCCTGAATATTGATGGTCCCAGAGGCTCACCTAAAGCCCAGATACTATATCTTTTTGAAATACCACCTCTGGGGTTGGAGACTCCCTCCACAAAACTACCAAACCCACAGTCTCATTTATCAGCAGCATCCTATATAGGCAAGGGTAAGGGGTGGAGTCCCATACTTCCTCAAGACACAATACTTAAAGACCTCCTGAGAACCAAGGATGAAAATATTCCAAACCCAACATGGCAGCCTCAAGAAAAAGGGAGTGCTAACATAACAATGAATACATCACCACAGCCTTCCTCCTTACCTAGGCTTAAAAACATGACCTTGAAAAAGGGTCTTTTGAAGAAAACTTATTGTATGAAAACATCTCAGCAAGTGTCAAGTGCATCCCCTCTACTTCTGTTCAACATTTCCAGACCACCTGTGGTCCCCATGTCTCAGCAGAAGACGTTCCTGAGAAGAAGTTTGAGGCAATATAAGGAGAAGCCAAGAATCCTTTTTAACCAAAAGAAGAATAATAGAAACATAGCTGAGCACAATACTGACCAAAAAGTGGCAGATGTGAACCTCCCAGTGTTATCACCCCTCTGACAGACTTGACTGGATAAAAGGTCTGAGGTCCTAAAATTAGATTTTGCACAAAATGAATGAATTGTATTTGTGCAGCTAAAAAGAAAGAAGTATGGAGGTAGCTGCAACTTTTTTACACCCATGCTAAACAAGCAAGGAATCACCTGGGGTCAGGAGCCAAAACAACACGAAATAAAAGCTATGACTTTGCCCTGAGAAGATCACAGTTTTGAGTTCTGTGCTTGTGACCTAATGTGCCTTAAACCTTTTTTTTATATGTAATACAGGAAGTGGTAGTCCAGAGCTGGAAGTATAAATTTGGAAACAAGCCTACTTCTAATTTTTATTTCTAGAATTAATTGTAGTGTATTTAACATAGCTATATATTTGTTTTAAAAGTTATGCCTATTTATGAGAAATAAACCATTTCCCAGGGACTCACAAAAGGCATTTTAGGGCATGCCTCATAATTTCACAGTAAAATCTTTCTTCAGTTAAAAAAAAACTCATATTTTTGAATGCCTTCTTTGTTCAAGGCATTATGCTTGGCATAATGACCTAGCACTGGGGATATACATTAAAAATTCATTTTTGGATCTTTTTTCTTCATAGTAAAGAGCATAGATTTACTAAACAGCAGCATCACAAGTCCCCTGATCACCATTTCTGTCTTTGTCCAAATAATTGAATCATTGTTTATCCCACCAAATTTTGGACCTTGCTATTGGTTGTTTGTGATCCAATCTGCTATATGAACCACATATTTATTGACTACCATGCTGGCTGCACCCAATACTCTTTATGTAATACATAGCCTCTGACTTTCTGTGGCATTCCTTTAAAGGGGCTTTGTTTCTTACAGATAGCTTTGATATGTAAGTTATTGCAGGCATTAAACCTTTCTGCCGTAATTTTCATAGGCATTTCCTTATTAATCCTCATTGATCCTTATATCTATATAGATGAAGCTAAAATTAATACAGTCTACTTTGATGTAATGTCCATGATATAATATGGATTTGGTCAATGTCCAAAGTATATGTATTACTCTACCTGCACTTCAGAGGTTACAAAATTATTGAGATAGTCCCTAACATAATATAGGATACAATTAATGTAACCATATGGTAGATATTTCCAAATTTTATATACTTATGGTTCCATTTTTTCAAAATTGTCACACCTCCTCACACTTTTCACCAAAAAAAAACCCTATGCAAATAGTTTGCCTTGCTTAAATTTTTTTCAAATAAGGTTTAAAATTTATTACAGTTTTTAACAACACAAACTTTAAACATACAATAAAAATAACATTCATGGATGTGTATTAATTGATCAACTGTTTAATAATTCATCTTTTGAACCTATTAAAACAAGCATAACAATAGTATGAATAAGATAGATGAGCTTTTTTGATGCAAAGTTTCTTAAAACACTGTGTCATTGAGGATACTGGCATTTATAACTCTGAATCCCTAAGTAAAATCAGTATCTTGTCTTTATAACAATAGCTGAAAATAACCTACTTCACACAAATAGTTATGAATTATAAATTTGTATTCACTTTGAAAAAAAGGTTTCATTATTCACCTGTGATCAAATATAATAAAAAGTTCTGCTTTAAATGATTATATCATCATACATTTGCATGATAAGCCTGTTAACTATTCTTCTTTGGATGAAGTAATGCTCAGCATATGGGTTCATCAGCTAGTCATATTTAGAAATTTCTAGGTCTTTAAAATGAAATTAGGATTTCTTTCCTTTTTTTGCATGGCAGGCTATTTTTAAATTGAGAAACATACATATGTTATTTTGTAAATTTGTTAGCAATAGCTCTTAATTTTCTAAAAAATACAGTCACTTTATCTTTCTAAATTAGCATGAGTTTGAATACCTTGTGTTGGTCTACTTAGAGCACTCAATTTTTTCAAAAATATTCACAAAAGTTTCCCAAGAATCTCAACTGAAGTTTTAAGAGGAAATTTTATGAAATGAATTTGCTTCACCTTTATTTTTAACAGTAAGGAAAATTGTAATTTATGCTTTTCATTAAAATATCCTTCATAATACTTTGATATAAGGAAGTATGTACATTTTGCAATAAAGCAAAACAATTTTTTAAAGCAAAAAAAAAGTTCTCTGCACTCTTCCCCCACATCATCACACAATTTTGCAGAGTCTTACACTTAGTTGACTGTTTTATAAAGTTAATTACTTCTTATAATCAAATTGTAACTTTAAAATTATCTATGACTACTCTTTCATATTTTTCAATATAAACAATTTTAAAACATAAAATTTGTTCAAATTATATGACACCACTAATTGTTGACATGCTTTTCACCCTGCCATTCACTGAATTTTAATCTCACATTATAGCATTTCTATTTTCAAAATCCATCAATTATCTAGAATTTTTCTTGACATGGCATTATCTTCAATAGTTTTCCAACATAACAAATCTTAGCCAATATCAGTTTCAACAACATATCAGATAAGCATCTTTCTATCTGTTGTTTCATCCACTTTCAACTCAAACTAGGAAAATTTGGGTTTCTCAATTTATCGATGGCAAAGATCTTCAAACATTTGGCTAATTGTGTTTTCCTGAATATCATCTGAAAATAGAACCTTTCAAAACTACCTCACATATGATTCACCAATTATCATTCTATTGTATATAAATAGCTACAAAAGCACTATTTCTTCTACTGAACAAGATTTACTACAGTTAGAACTTCTTTATGCAATCTCATACAATGCAAGCTGCCCTTTTTTTAAGACTTTTTTTAGATTTATTTTTGCTTCCTAAAAGCTTTTGATTTTCTCAGAAAAGGTTATCTTGCCTTACATGTATTCTGCAAATGCACTTTCAAGATGCCATTTCAGTTCCTTAGTTCTGATGCTATTTGTAATCATACAAAGTAAATAGCAGTTTTTCCTCTCCATCAATAATAGTATTTGTGAATTTTAATTATAGTAGATCATATTTTCTGGATTTGGCCTTTCTAGGCTGTGTTTTTTATTTTCACCACTATAATTGTTCCCGTTGTCTTTAATTATAATTATCTCTGATATGTCAGTGAATTTTATCTTTAAACAATTTTGTATTTATCCATCACAAAGGAATATTATTTTGCTTTTTAAAATTTGGGTCAATAAAAATTTTAAGAAAAATAAATTTATGGGGCAGCTAGGTGGCGCAGTGAGTAGAGCACCAGCCCCAAAGTCAGGAGGACCTAAGTTCAAATATGACCTCAGACACTTAACACAAAAACTAGCCATGTGACCTTGGGCAAGTCACTTAACCCCAATTGCCCTCCAAAAAAAGAAATTTAAATTTGATCACTGAAAACTTTAAATGGTTATTTATAACTTCTCAAAATTTTTTAAAGTAAAAATTTCATTGGAAACAAGTTTTATATTACATTTGACTTACTAAAATGAATAATGTGAAGAAACTTAGCACAGATAATGGCATTTTAACTTCCGCTCAAAAATTGGGTAATTTTGAATTTAGACTCTTCTTATTCAAATTCAGCAAGCCAAATGATTACATAATTCATTTGTATCATAAACCTAGGACAGTAGCAAATCATGTCCAGAGCTTATGTTTTGCTGTTATGGCTACTTGGTCATCTCCAGGCCACAACAAGTCAATGGAAAATAGTAATAATATATATATTGCAAAATGCAAATTTTGCATAATGCAAAAATAGCAATAATGTATACTGTAGGAGTAATGTTACAGAATGGAGAGAGTGAGGAGGCCGCTCTGACAGCCACTGCAGTGCATTGAGCTCCATAGAGACAGCGCCGGGGAAAGTAAGAGCCGGACGGGCACTGGGCTACTCTGTACAGCGCTGAGGGAAAGTAATCAAAATGGGCAAAGGTGATCCTAAGAAGCTGAGAGGGAAAATGTCTTCATATGCCTTCTTCGTGCAAACCTGCCAAGAGGAACACAAGAAGAAGCATCCAGATGCTTCTGTGAACTTCTCAGAATTTTCTAAAAAATGCTCAGAAAGCTGGAAGACAATGTCTGCTAAAGAGAAAGGAAAATTTGAGGACGTGGCAAAAGCTGATAAGGTTTGTTATGAAAGAGAAATGAAAACCTACATACCACCTAAAGGAGAAACAAAAAAGAAGTTTAAGGATCCCAATGCACTGAAGAGGCCTCCTCCGGTGTTTTTCTTATTCTGTTCTGAGTATCGTCTAAAAATCGAAGGGGAGCATCCTGGTCTTTCTACTGGAGATGTGGCAAAAAAAATTGGGAGAAATGTGGAATACTACTGCTGCAGATGACAAGCAACCTTATGAAAAGAAGGCAGCTAAACTGAAGGAAAAGTGTGAAAAGGATATTGCTGCATACCAGGCTAAAGGAAAACCTGATGTGGGTAAAAAGGGAGGAGTTGTCAAGGCTGAGAAGAGCAAGAAAAAGAAGGAGGAGGAGGAAGATGAGGAAGATGAAGAAGATGAGGAGGAGGATGAAGATGATGATGATGAATAAGTTGGTTCTAGAGCATTTTTTTTGTCTATAAAGCATTTAACCCCCTGTATACAACTCACTCCTTTTAAAGAAAACAAAAATTGAAATGTAAGTCTGCATAAGATTTGTTTTAAAACTGTACAGTGTCTTTTTTTTGTATAGTTAACACACTACCGAATGTGTCTTTAGATAGCCCTGTCCTTTAGTGGTATTTTCAATAGCCACTAACCCTGCCTGGTTACAGTATGGGGGTTGTAAATTGGCATGGAAATTTAAAGCAGGTTCTCATTGGTGCGCAGCACAAATTAGTTATATATGGGGATGTAGTTCATTTTCATCTTCAGTTATCTTTGACGCAACATATGAAATAATTGTTGTTCTGTTAACTGAACACCACTCTGTAATTACAAAAACAAAAAAAGTTGCAGCTGTCTTGTTGACATTCTGAATGATTCTAAGTAAATACAATTTTTTATTTAAAAAAATAATGTATACTGTATATACATATGTGTGTGTGCATGAAAGATCTGAGATTTTGTTGCCATTAGGAACTCCTGGATTAGAATAACCAATGCAAATTGTAACCATCTATGAAGTAGCAGATAACTCTAAGCTTAGAGTTCTGAGGCACATAGAGGTTAAGAGACTTGGAACCCACAGCTAGTAAGTGCTAAAGATAGAATTTGAGCCTATGTCTATATGACTTCAGGCTCAACAATGCATTCATTTTACCATACATATATAGGCAAACAAGTAGGTGCATTTAGGCAGCCATGTGGCACCATGAACAGAGTGCTGGTCCTGAACTCAGGAAGATTCATCTCCCTGAGTTCAAATCTGCCTCCAGACACTTACTAGCTGAGCAAGTCACTTAGCCCTGTTTGCCTCAATTTTCTTATCTGTAAAACAAGCTGGAGAAGAAAATGGCAAAACACTCCAGCATCTTTGCCAAGAAAACCCCAAAATGGGGTCACAGAGAGAGTTGGACATGACTGAAACAACTGAATAATAAATTTGCAAGCCACTAGCTAAGTTGTGAGAATAAAAAATATGAAAGTTAAACAATTTCTGCTCTCAAGGAATTAATATTCTAAAGGGGGAAGGGGGCAATATATATATGCATATGTATATATGTAGAGAGAGACATACATTACATACATAATATAGATAGATAGATGCATGTGTGTTCATATATGTATTTATATAATACAAGATAGTTTTGAGAAGGAAGGTGTAACAGCAAGCACCCTAGCATACCCAGGATGGCTGCTAACATCGGTTCTTTGATCTGCTTTTCTAAAGGAAAGCAACTCAAAAGGGGTTAACAATCTTAGTTTGATCAAATATATATCATTTACCTAGTTCAGGGGGAAAATGCAAGCAGAAGTTAAAAGCAAACAAAAAATACAGACAGAGAACATAATACAATTCAACAGACAGGGCTTCTAACTGCCTGACCATGGCATACATACAGTGTTAGTTACCAGAGAGAAAAGCACCAACATCTGGGTTTTCAAAGCTGGGGTTCTCAATGGCTGCCCAGAGTCTCATCTGGCCAAATCATACAACTCTTCCTATAAATGAGCCCAGAAGCAAAACCTTACCTCAGAGGTACATATAACTTTCTCTAGGGTCAGAGAACATCACAACCTTTGTGACACACTGCCTAATTACAAAAATAACAAAAGGTATGCACCTTCCTGAAAACAAGCCTCTCTTGCTGGGCTCCAAGTGAGACCCATTAAGAGACAGGGAAGATCTTCAAATTCCCTTACCATTAGAGAGGCTGGGAGAATTTGAAAAGCTTTATGTAGAGGGTGGCACTTTAGTTGAGTTTTGAGGGAAATCAAAGATTCCAGTAGGCAGCAGGGAGGAGGCAGAGCATTCTACACATAGGAAGACACCAAATACAAATCATGAAGATGGGAAGTACAGCACCATTAAGAGAAATGGCAAGCAGGTCAGTATGACAGTATGTGAGGAAGCATAAAAGAAGTCAGTAGTTTCAGTGTCAAGTAAAGAAAACAGGTCAAAAACAAGTTTGGTATATAAACAAAATCTTTCATAACTAACACACACTAGCTATGTGACAACAGTGAGAAGAATAGCACTTCAGTAATGCTTCAAGCTTTAGAAAGTGATTTATAAATATTTCATTGTATCTTCACAAACAACCTTGGGAAACAGACATTATTATTAAGGGTAATGGGAGGAAGGAAATAAGCATTTATATAGTGCCTACTATGTGCCGAGCACTGTGCTAAGCACTTTTTACAAATATTATCTTCTTTGATCCTCACAACAACCCTACCAGGTAGTTACCATTACTGTTCCCATTTTACAGTTGAGGAAACTGAGGCAGATAGTGGTAAAATGACTTACCCAGGATCACACAGCTAATAAGTGTCTGAGACTTGGATTCAAACTCAGATCTTCCCAACTCCAAACCCAGATCTCTATCTACTATGCCACCTAGCTACCCTTATCATCTCCATTTTACAAATGAGGAAACTAAGGCAGATGCTGAGCCAACATTGGACATGTCACTTGCTCTCTTTGGATCTATTTTCTCCCTTATAAAATGACAAAGTAAAACTAGATGATCCCTAAAGTTCTTTCCAAGTTTAAATTCTATGACCCTATGCCTCTCCTGATATACATATGAATACATGGACATAGACATAGAATACATAGACACCCTATACAAAGAGATATTCAAGTTCTATACCAAGTCACTGGACAGGTAACAACCTAGGCAGCTAGGTGGCTCAGTGGATAGAGCTGAGCCTGGAGTCAGAAAGACTTAAGTTCAAATTCTGACTCAGACACACACTAGCTGTGTGACCCTGGGCAAGTCACTTCACTCTGTTCACCTTAGTCTCCTAATCTGCAAAATGAGCTGGAAAAAGAAAAGCAAACCATTCCAGTATCTAAGGCAACAAAACCCCAAATGGGGTCACAAAGACTCAGGTACAACTGAAAAAACAACTAAATAACAACAACTACTGCTACTCTTAAGAAAGTGATGGATAAAATGTTAATAATGCAGATTATTAAAATATGTCAAGTGTACTTTTTTCCCAGAGGACCATTTGTTAAACATTTATCATCCTACCCCTAGGTAAAAATTCTTTTGTTACTCTGTATAACCTCACAATTCTCCAAACAAAATTTGTCTAATTCCAGAGCAAACAGCTAGAAATTGACCAGTGGAAAAGAAGGAAAAAAAGAAGCCATTATAAATCACATGTCTCTCTCTGCCTTGTGCCCTGTACACCTTCTTGCTGTAGCTCATAAACAAATAGGCATGCTCTAATCAATAATTCAGTAGTAAGGGATTTGAGTTTAGCCTCAATTCATCTTTTTAATAATTCAGAGGAAAATGACATTAGATAGCCTTAGCTCAGTGGAGAGTATTCCTCCAGTATCAAAGAGTGAAGAGAGACTGAAATGACTTTACCATGATGGTGAAACCTCTCACATTACCGCCGCTAGGCAAAAAGTGGTATGAATCCAAAGGCTCCTCATACATACCCAGGAAGAAAGATGTGCACATTGTGCACATTGCTAGGCATCTACTCCAAAGAAATTCAGTCATAAAAAAGTTCCCATAGTCACCAAAATATAACAACCCTTTTTATGGTAGTAAAGAATTAGAAACAAAATAGATGCCCATCAATTGGGGAATGCCTAAGCACGTTGTGGTATATCAATGGAATAAAACAATGACTATGAATATAAGGGACCATGGGAATACTTCAATGAGCTAATAGAAAGTGAAATAAACATAATTAGGGAAATAATAAGCACAAAGTTAATGAAAGCAAACAACAATCTAAATGCTGTGAAATTATAATGATCAAACTTGACCCCAAAGAAGAAATATAAGGATCCATCACCCTTACTTCTTCAAAGAGGCAAGGAATGGGTGGGGAACCTGATGGGATTGTTAGTTTATGGGGTCATTTTTTTCCCTTTCTTTTTCATTCTTTATTTAAGGGATGAGAGAGGATTGGGGAAGGATATATTGGGAAATGAAGATGACATAGAGACAAAAAATATCAATAAACATTTTAAGTGATAAAAGGGAGAAATGGAAAAATCCCATTACATAACAAAGTGAGCTGTGTTAGCCATGCTCCAGTGATAGAATTTTAATTCATCTAGTCCTTGATCCACCAAATTCACATAGGATTGGAAGGGAAGGAGAAATAACACAGGGAAAAGAATGTATCATAGTCTTATGGAATTATGTAATATGAAAAGTACCAAGACAAATAAATTGTCACCACTGACTTATTCAATGGAGACTGGAATGTTTACAGATACAGTCACAGAATATGAATTCTCCAAACCCAACCCCTACTTCAAACTAGAATACACACTCCCAGGCAATGAAAAGGAACCTACAAGTCAGAACATGACAAGAATGAAAGAGGAGAAAATGACATTAGTTATTAGTGAAAGGGTTGACCGCCTGCATGCCATGGCATTCTTCTGATAGACTTCCTTAATGAGTTCCCCACCCATCAGAGACTAGGATACTTTCAGCTGAAAGTGTCTTTCAACCACAAATCTTTCCATCACCTCTCAGATCAAAAGCTGCCCATTAATCTGATGATCATGACAACTTTTTGGAAGCCAGAGGTGGTGAACTGGATAGAGTGCTTGGCCTGGAGTCAAGAAGATGGATCTTCCTGAGTTCAAATCTAGCCTCAGCCTATTACTAGCTATATGACCCTGCACAAGTCACTTGTTTGCCTCAGTTTCCATATCTGTACAATGAGTTAGAGAAGGAAATGGTAAACCACTGCTGTATCTTTGCCAAGAAAACCCTAAACAGGGTCACAAAGAGTCAGACTCAACTGAAACAATTGAGCATTAGCATCATTAGAGAAGGCTAGCTCTCTTACCTACTCACCTCCAAGAATCCCTAATTTCCTTCAGAGTTCAGTTCAAATTAGCTGCTACTCCTGCCCCTCCACTCCAATTACACTGAATTTATTTTGCATGTATGCATATGCTGGAGTGCACATGTACATGTCCTTCAACAGAAAGTAAACTCCATGAGGGCAGGGACTATTTCCCTTTTGTTTTTGTTTAATCCCCAGTGTAGTACAGGATCTGGCATATAGTAGGAGTATATTGATTGCTTGCTTGATTCTGCCATCAACTCCCAAAGAGCTAGTGGTGCTTTAAATGTTTTCTGAGTCTCTCTGAAATTTGTCCATGACAACCTTCTGAAACTCTAGAACTACCCAGCACCTGGCACCTAGTGTTTAATAAACACTTATTGAAGAACTGATTGATAACCAGTTTGATTGATGATTCAAGTCCTGCAAAGTGATACTGGAAGCCTCTCTAATTTTTAGAACCATAGAACTTTTGATAAGATCATCATTTCTGGGTCTGTCCTTTGCTATTTGTATGACATTAGACAACCCTCTTTTTCTCTCTGAGATTTGGTTTTCTCATCTGTAAAACGAGAGGGTTGGGCTATAATCTTCCAGCTCTAAAGCTCTGTGCTGCCATGGTTTGTTTGATTTAGATACCTCTAGTCTAAATCCTGCATTATGCAAATGAGGAAACTGAATGAAAGAAGTGGAATTATGGGCCATGTTCCACACAGGGAATTAGTGGCAGTTCTTGTTATTTTGCCCCACACTTCCAGAATATACAAACTAGAACCACATAACCATGATAAATATTATTTTAAGAAAGCACATAGCAGCGATCAGTGAGTTCAAGTCTCCAGACCCTGAGAGGCAGAGTGCTATATCCCAGATTACTCAAATAACTAATAGATACGATGGATTGTTTGTTAATTTGGAAAACATTGTGAATGTTGACAAATCTTGGAAATAAGGAGAGATAGGGATGCCAGTCTGGATATGGGAAAAGGACATCCTAATTTTTTTTAAGGAAAAGGAGGAAAAATAATAATACCTAGCATTTATATAGCACTCTCAAAGTTTGCAAAGTGATTTGCAATTATCTCATTTTTATCCTGAAAACAACCCTGGGAAGGAGGTACTAGAATGTAGGAAAAAGGAGGAAAGGGGAGGGGAGGGAAGAAGAGGAGAAGGGAAAGGATTGGAGAGAAGGGGAGGGTAGGACAGGAGAAGGGAGAAGGGAGGTAAGAAAAGGGAAGAGGAAAGTGGGGGAGAGAAGAAAAAGGGGAAGGAGGGGAGGAGAGAAGGGGAGAGAAGGAGAGAGAAGGAAAGGAGAGCAGAGGGGAGAGGTCTATTAGGAAATGAAGGTGATAGAAAAAAAAGATAAAATAAATTTTAAAATATCTCTGAGCCTTAGAGATTTCCCTATTTGTAAAATGGGATTAATCATTTCTACAAAACCCTTTCCTGGAGTAAGGACCAAATGAAAGGAGATATATATATATATATATATATGCAGCCATATACAAATGTGAGGTCCACGATTACACTGGTTTGGAATATTCAACCACTGGTTTCACTGTAGTGAGTAAGGAAAAACAAACAGAACAAGAGAATCCCTCAGGGACCAGGCAAGGTTATGGTAGCATTGTGCTGAGAAATTCATAGGAAAACTACAGCACTCATGGAAGGCCCCTAGTTTGAAGGCACCAGTTAGTTGTACCACTAGATACTCCACCCTTAACAGCTGGTTATATCACTCGAGCCAAATACACGCTTACCTATAGTTTCCTCCAGGGTATCAACACATGGAATCTATTTACTGGGCCACACATACTCCTGTACTTCATATTCTAAAAACAATAGAGCCTGCAGACCCTGATTTTCAGGGTAAGTTTGAGCTTCATTTCATAGAGTTAGTCATTAAATAAGCTGTTAACTAGTGACCAGAAATAAAAAAAAAAAAATAAACAAGTTTTTTTTTCTTTTAAGGAGTAGTGATCAAAAGAGCATAGAATAAGTGCTGAAAAGAATTTAAAGGTCATCAAGGTAAATGTCCTGCTTGTACAGATGGGGAAACTGAGGCACGGAGAAGTTAACCAATTTGCCCAAGGTTAAACCACTATTAAGTGCCTGAAGGATAATTTGACCCAGGTTTTACTAATTCCAATGCCCTATGCACAACTTCACACTACCATTATCTGTGTACATATGAACACAATATGTACACAAATACATATATATATATATGTATATATACACGGAGGAATTAGGTTCAGCTCTAATCTTTGGCATTTACTACCTATATCAACCCCAATCTGTACAATGAGTGCAGTAATAGATCTTTCATAACTCTTTTAACTGTAGATCTCAGTCTGCTTTAGTTTCTCCATCTATAAAATAGTAGTAATAGCACCTATCTCCCAAGGTTGTTGTAAAGACAACAAAATGCTTTGCAAACCTTAAAGCACTATATAAAAGCTAGCTATTATTATCATAATCCTCAAATGTTCTCTTCTCCAGACTAAACATCTCTAGATCTTTCAAATGTTCTTCATTTGATCTGGTTCCCACCCCACCTGACATCTTTGATTGCCTCATCCGGATGCATTGCTCTAGCCCTTCATAAAAGGTGGAACCCAGAACTAAACACAATATTCTTCACGGGACCTCACCAGGACAAAGTATAACAGGATTATCATCTCTCTCATTCTAGCGACCATACATCCTATAAACAATTTAATTTGTTGCCATGTCACATTATTTACTCATATAGAACTTACAGTGAACTAAGAATCCCAGAACTTTGCCACCCAAATCATTATCTAGTCATGCCTTCCTAGTAATATTCTTACAGAATTGGGTCTTTTAAAACCCATATAAAAATTCCTATTAAATTTCATCTCTATCAATATGGTTCATCATTCTGACCTACAAAGATATTTTTTGGATCCTAACGCTGGTATACAATACATTTTCTATTGATCCCAGGTTTGTGACATTTGGAAATTTATTTTAAAATTTTCAATATCGTTGGGGAAACTGGTCTACAGTCTTCTTTCTCTGCTTTGGCTCTTTCTAGTTTAGGTATCAGCACCATATTTGTATCATAAAAGAAATGTGGTAGGACTCCTTCTTTGCCTATTTTCCCAAAGAGTTGATATTGTATTGGAATTGTTTTTTAAGTGTTCAGTAGAATTCACTAGTAAATCCATCTAGCCCTGGGGATTTTTTCAGTGATAAACGTTCAATTTCTTTTTATGAAATGGAGTTATTTAAGTATTCTATTTCCTCTTCTGTTAATCTGCATAATTTATATTTTTGTGAATACTCATATATTTCACTTATGTTGTCAGATTTATTGGTGTACAACTGAGCAAAACATCTCCTAACTATTGCTTTAATTTCCTCTATGTTGGTGTATTCAACCTTTTCATTCTTGATACTGGCAATTTGATTTTCTTCTTTTTCTTCAATCAAATTAACCAATGGTTAATTTTGATATTTCCAAATTTAAAACAGAGAAGGGAGGGGCACGGAGCCAAGATGGAGGAGTAAAAGCAGGGACTTGCTTGAGCTCTCCCCCAAAGTCCTCCAAATACCTGTAAAAAATTACTCTAAACAAATTCTGGAGCACCAGAACCCACAAAATGACAGAGTGAAACAAATTCCCAGCCCAAGACAACCTGTAAGGTTGACAAGAAAGGTCTGTTGCACCAGTCTGAAAGAAGACCACAGTCCAGTGTGGGCCACCCCAGCACAGACTGGGCCCTCCAGCAAACCTGAAGCAGGCCTCAGGGGACTGAATCACTGACAGCTGTGGCAGTTTCCAGACTTCTCAACCCACAAACACCAAAGACAACTTAGAAAGTCAGTAGGAAAAGTTTGTCAGACCTGGGAGAGAGAGGAGCATGGCCAGTCCCAGCCCAATGATGGTGGAGGCTGCTTCCAGAGCTCTTGGCCCACACACAGTCGGGAGATCAAGCAGCTGATCAGAGGAGGATTGCATGGATCTCTTTGCTGGCACTGAGGCAGAATTCTCTTGCTTTGCCTGTGCTTGGATCTGAGTCACAGCTCAGTGGCAGTGCAATGGGCAAGGGGCAAGGAGCAGTGCTGGTGTGGCAGAGCTTGTAGTGGCAGTGGAGAGTGAATCCTCCTCATAGTTCCAAGGCAAGAAACAGTGCTTTCTGGTCACTCACAGACCACAGCACAGACTAGGAGAGGAGTAACCACCTCTCCTTAGATCATACCACTTTGGAAGAACTGAAAATTTACAGGTCCTTAGAAATATCTCTGAAAAGAGCTGCATAAAACCCCTAAAGCTTGGGACAGTGCACCCTCCATGCTGGAAGCAAAGTCATACCCTAACAAAGAGTTCAAAAGTCAATTAATTGACTGGGAAAATGAGCAAACAGCAGAAAAAAAATCAGACTACAGAATCTAATTGTGTGACAATAGAATAATTGGTGACAATGAAGACCAAAACGTACAACCAGAAGAAGACAACAAAGTCAAATTTCCTACATCCAAAACCTCCAAGAAAAATATGAATTAGTCGCAGGCCATAGAAGAGCAGAAAAAGGATTTTGAAAATCAAGTAAGAGAAGTATAGGAAAAATTAGGAAGAAAAATAAGAGTGATTCAAGAAAATCATGAAAAACTGAGAATAAAGTGTCTGGTCTGATGGTGCCCATAGCAGTAGGAGCCTTCCAGCATATTATGTGTTAAAGGATGAATAGTTTTCAAGTTCATGACTTCAGGTTACATAAAACTAACTAGTCCCCTACTATATCAGTTATCAGTCCAGAATTTGGAATATGTGTTTTACTTAAAGTGAGGGACACCAAAAGTAATAGACTGAAAATCAGTAACCATCCCACTGTAACCATCTCATTTCTATGACTTGTCTCATTGCTTGCCAAGGAAAGTTAAGAAGAAAAACAGCAAACTCTGCTCCATCCAAGAATGATATAGAAGGCCAGAAGAAAGATATATTTTTGAGAATTTTCCAAATCATTCAACATCACTGATGATCTTACCATTGGTGCTCAGCAGTCTATTCTCAGAGAGAAGAAACCTTCCCTTTTGATAAATAGACTTAAATCAAGATCCTGGAAGGATTAAGAGAGAAGAAGGGTGAGTTGCCTAACTTTATACCTTGCAGAGATGAGTTTAAATCCTATCCTAGCATCAAGTTCAGCTAACCTGGGCGGTCTCACCCTACTATTCAACTAAACACACAGAAACACACATTTTCCATTAACTGAAGAGGTCACAAGTGGAGTGCACAGGGAAAGCTGTGTGGGGAAGTTTGTACAGCACCTGCCCACATATGTTTGGCTCCATGCCATTCTCTTAGGTTATCTCCAATTAGAAGCACATTTTATCCACAACATTATATGTATGCATGTATGTATGTATACACACATATGTGTATATGTATATGGATGTATATATGTGTATGTATTGTATATATGTGTATGTGTGTATATTTTTATATATTATATATGATATGTGTGTGGGTGTATATACCACAAAAAAACCAGTCCTAAAGAATTTCTCCAGATTATCTTGATTTAAGAAAAAAATCTTTACTACATACAGTGTACTAATTTAATTTCTCCAATGAAGCCTAGTTGTGTCTTTTTTTTCCCAGTGAAAAAACAAAGGGAAGCATCCTATGTTTTAACTAGGTAAACCAAAGGTGAGCCTTTTCTGATTACTCTCCTTTCATAACAGATCTTAGATTTTTGCATGACCCCACTCTCTTGTTCTTTGGCCCCTTCCTCTCAGTAAAGAATGTCCAAACATGGCAGCCAATTGAAAGGTTATCCAGGGTGGTCAGATGGCGCAGTGAATAGAGCACTGACCCTGGAGTCAGGAGGACCTGAGTTCAAATGCGGCCTCAGACACTTAACACTTACTAGCCATGTGAACTTGGGCAAGTCACTCTACCCCAATTGCCCTGCCTTCCCCCTCCAAAAAGCAAAAAAAAAAAAAAACCCAAAATTTAAAATAATAATAATAATTTTTTTTAAAGAAAGAGACTGAAGCAACCAAGTTCTTGTCCAACATGGAACTTGATCACCAAAAGAGTCAGAAGAATAAAAAGAGCATCTTATGACCCATGATCTGGTGGGAGGGAGAAGGAAAGGAGAGGAGGGAAACAAACTCAACTGAACTGTGAATTGTTCTCTCCCAGGAATGGGAACCACTTGCAGAGAGGTTTTAGGTTGAATTCTAGAACTCTTGCATTTAGATCACGGCTATAAGCTGGTTAAAGGCTGCCTAAGGCTGGAAGAAATTATAGCATGCCATCACACATAATGCTCTAAAGTGCATAAAGTTTTTTTACATACCCTTTCTCATTTGGTCCTTACAACAATCAGGGAAGTACTACTATAGGTATTAGCATTCCTCCCATTTTATAGATGAAAAAAACTGAAGCTCAGATTGTACCTTGCCTATCCATGTGCCAGGGTCACACAGCTATAGCTAAGTAGGGAAGGGAAGATTGGAACCTCAGTGTCTCCTGACTCCTTTCCACTATGCCATGCTGCCCTTTATTAAGTATAATTCAATAGATACAGCCTAAAGTTGCATTAAAGTCCCACTTGGATTCTTCATCATGGCATAGAAGATGCTATAATGCATAAAATCATTTCTAGAGGAATACCAAAATCTACTCAGCTAAAAGTACATAGAAGTTAAATAATTATTTTTGTATATGCCTCCTTCCTCTCTTTTTTTATAAACTTAACTGTTATCAAGAGTCAGTATATCAGTTAAAGTGATATAGGGGGCATAATATTGTCTTGGTTTGACTTAGTAGAGTGTAAGATCTTAAATGAAATCAACTCATTGGGCCAAAGACACCGAGGCCACATAGTCCTATGGTGTATGCCTATTCACTATTATGAGAAGTAGCTCAGTGTGGAGGATAGAGAGCCAGTTCTGGAGTCAGGAAAACATGGGTTTAAAGGCATGCCTTTGGCTTATACCAGTGGGGTAAACTATAGGAAAGTCATGCACACTGTCAATGCCGCCAGGCAACTGTCCAAAACTTTATAATTGGATTATTCATCTGCATTAGTAGATGGAATTTTTGCCCTGAGGGCTCCCCACAGCAATGAAATCACAGGTCTTGACTTTTTATGAAAAGAATTATCATGTATTTATCTATTTCACATATGCCATAATTGTAATATCACTGCCAATGCACAATGGCTTCTGCTAAGAGTTTGTAAAACTTTCAAAATTCAAGCCACTTAAAGCTATTTTTTAAGTGGAATACAAGGTAAGGGGAAAAGCAGAAAACAACTTGGAGCTTATTGAGGGAAGGTACGAAATAATGCAAATAATTCCTAGATGATTTGGGGAATCGGGAAGGTGCTCTTGCATCCCTTCAAGGCACTGGTTTCTAGTGAACAAGAAAAGTCTCCAAGCTTTTTCATTCATCCTTTGGCCTTACTGAGCAATTTAGGACTAACATCAGTATTCCCTCTAGTATATTGCCACAACCAGGGAGTAAGAAATTGGACTGACTAGGCAAGAAAGCAATAGCCCATAGCCCTAAGGACACCAACCTCTCTCATACTCAGAATGAGCCCACAAGCAGAACCAAAAGTCCTGGGACAGTGTTCCTAGGTTGGCATTTCTATTTTACTGTGGTTGGAGAGTTGATGGAGTGTTCTTGAACCATAAGGGAATGAGAGAGAATGGCGGGGAGAAAGAGAGACAGGTAAAGAAGTTCAGCTTGGGAGTTCTTTTTCCTGCATGATTTTTCTCTGCATCTCTGTAAATTTCTCTGTGCTGTGTGTTTCTGGGTAAATCTCATGTGTTGAGATATACTGTAAGCCTTGGGTATAGACAACACTGAAAGGATTGTATAATGATGACTTTGTCATTAATCTTTCTTTTTAAAATATTTTTTCAATATTCACATTTTTAAGATTTTGAGTTCCAAATTTTTTTCAACTCCCTCTCCAACCCCCTCCTCCCAAAGACAGCATGTAATCTGATATAGTCTATACATATACAATCATATTGAACATATTTTCACATTACTCATATTGTGAAACAAATAATGAGAACAAAAAGGAAAAACCATGAGAAAGAAAAGAGAGGGAGAGGAAATAGTATGCTTTGATCTGCATTCAGATTCCATAGTTCTTTCTCAGGATATGGATAACATTTTCTATCATGAATCTTTTGGAATTGTCTTAGGTCATTGTATTGCTGAGAAGAGCTAAGTCTATCAAAGTTGGCCATTGCACAATGCTGCTATTACTGTGTACAATGTTCTCCTGGTTCTGCTCACTTCACTTAGCATCAACTCATTTAAGTCTTTCCAGGTTTTTCTGAAGTCTGCCTACTCACTATTTCTTATGGAACAATAGTATTCCATTATATTTATATACTACAACTTGTTCAGCCATTCCCCAATCGATGGATATCCCCTCGAATTCCAATTCTTTGTCACTACAAAAAGAGCTGAAATAAATATTTTTGTACATGTGGATCCTTTTCCCTTTTTTATGATCTCTTTGGGATACAGACCTAGTAGTGGTATTGCTGGAACAAAGGGTATGCACAGTTTTATAGCCCTTGGGCATAGCTCCAAATTGCTCTGCAGAATGACTGGATCAGTTTACAACTCCACCAACAATGCATTAGTATTCCAATTTTCCCACATCCTCTCCAATATTTATCATTTTCCTTTTTTGTCACATTAGCCAGTCTGATAGGTATGATGTGGTAGCTCAGAGTTGTTTTAATTTGCATTTCTCTAGTCAATAGTTTACAGCATTTTTTCATATGTCATCAATCTTTCTCCTCTCCTCCCCTCCCTTTTCCTTCATTCACCTCTCCTTCCCTCCCCTCCCTTCTCCTCTCCTGGATTAGATAACAATAGGTCCCTTTCCAAGCACCAATTAATGGTTATTTTGAGGGTCCTCCTGGCTCAGAGTGAATGAAAATAGTAACTGTTTCTCCTTTGACCAGCAACCCTGAGGGTCTGCCCCTTGCAGTTTGATCGTTTTTTTTTTTTAATTAAAGGAGCTATCCCTTGACTCACTTCTTAAAGAGACCCATTCACTGAATAGGTGTTGCCTCCCTCCAAGTGAGAATTTGGAAATACTTAGCTTAAAAGGGCCAAGGTCTGCCATTGCATCCTGGGCATTCTCCAGTTATCCTGATCGATATCTGGCCACTGGACCGAGATGGCTCAAGAGGGTGACTTTGCACAGCCCTCCCTCACTCAAATCAAAGTCAATTGCAAGTGGTGTCATCATCTCCTGATGTCATGGTTCTCTCAGAGAACAAAGGACAAACCACAACCACATATGCGCAATATGGACAACTTTTGTTTATCTGTAAAGGGATTAACTGCATTGGGGGTTATATATACCCTCTGGAATGTTTCTCCCCCTTCTCCCCACATCCAGCCAGCCAGCTTGATAAGGCTGCAACAGATAGAAGGTATGAGTCAGTGTGAGCATTTACATGTGTCTGAGTATGTCTCTGACTAGATTCCAAAGCCAAATAACAATGATTTGTTTCTGTCCTTCTGTATTATCCCCATGACTGCTCATATTCATTAGTGTGGATAATTCAATTTGAGAAGTTTTGCCTTTTTCTATATTTATGTTCCTTATGTAAACGATGATAAAATGACATAAGATCATAAATTTAGAACTGGAAAGGCCCTTATTGTTGTTGTTCAATCATGTTCAACTCTATGATCCCATTTGGGGTTTTCTTGGCAAAGACATAGAAGAGGTTTTACATTTCCTTCACTAGCTCATTTTACAGATGAGGAAACTGAGGCAAACAGGTTTAAGTGACTTACCCAGGGTGACACAGTTTCTAAGTGTCTGAGGCCAGATTTGAACTCAGAAAGACTTATCTTCCTGTCTCCAAGTCCAGCATTCTATCCTTTGTGACATCTAGCTGCACTAGGTCATTAGAAGTCATTAAGCCCAATTCCTGTTAATTTACAGATGAGGAAATGGAGGCACAGGGCGGGGTATGAAGAAATGACTTCTCTAGAGCAATTCAGCAAGCAAATTTATGAAGTGGGATTTGAAGTCAGGTCTGCCTAACTCCAAGCCCAGTGCCTATCACATCCAGTGCCTCTCACATATCAGGTGGCACACAGAAACATCCCAGTCAAGCTGTCATTTCCCAAAGAAAAGTGTTTTGCCAGCATCATAGCCTGTTGCAGCCCCAACTAAAGAGGCAAACTCCAGATCCAGAAACTATGCTGGAAAAACACTGCACAGATTCTACAAACTATTGCCAAGGAAAACCCTTGATTACAGCTATGAGGTCTGGTGAATACAGAGGAAGAAGGGAAAGGGGAACATGTGCAACCGTACTGCCAAATCCAGAAGGAAAAGGTGCCAAGAACACATTGAAATTACCAGTAACTCCGCCAAGGACTGAAGGATATGCAACTTCTATTCTTTTTCAGCTCTGGGAAGAGCAGATACCCAAACTCAGCTCACCCTTTCCCAACCACTTACTGCTTATTCAGACACAATTACACTCCAGTCTTGTGTCATACCCTAACAATAATAACATCTGACATTTACATAATGGTTTTTAAATTTACAAAGTGCTTCCCATATGTGATCTCATAACACCTGGACTAACTAATATTACCTGGACTACAGGTAACATTGCTTTATGAATGGTCAGATTGCCATCTCCTAGAGATATAGCATAATGTGATCAACCATTCAATAAACCTTTATTAAGTGCCTACTATTTGCCAGGCAATAGGCGGGGGTGGGTTGGAATAATAGATGAGAAAGTGCTTGATAAGTTGCTTTTCAAAAATCACCTCGTGGTTGATATTAGCACTGATGCCCACAAAGATAGGATATGAGCTAAATTGAGGAGAACTGACTAAAAATGATTTTCAGGAACAGCAATGAGAGCAATAGGGAGCTGTGCCAAAGAACTTAGATGGCAAAGGTATTTTCTTCATTTAAATAAGAAGGAAGAGCAGCAAAAATGTGGCATCAATAGATGCCTGGTTGAATCAGTCCATCATTTTGTAAAAACACAAAAGGAAACAGAAATCTCTGCAGAAGAAGCCTTAGGCTACCACTCTGGGAATCATCTACAGACTCAGAGGAGAGTTTTGCATTATCATCTTGCTAAGGTACTTGGGACCAGTGATGTCCTTGGAAATAAAGGTATATTCTGATTTAAACAAAACCAATAGGAAAGTAATCAGAGACTCAAGCCTAATTGCATAAGACTCTCCTCATGAATGGAGACTGATTACTCAGCGTGTTCCATGCCTATGTAAGGGACAAATGAGAAGGAGTTTGAGAGGAGAGATAGTCTTTTTGTTTCCATCTTTGAGAGAAGAGACTGAGTTCCACAAGACTAGGTATAAGTCCTCCCACAAGCTCTCCCCAATTCTGCCCCTCAAGATCATTTAGCATTCAATCTCCATCAATGAGGGGGATTTTATGCAATTGTGACCAAGATTTCTGGCTTGGTGTAGAGAGAAGAAGGTATAAAACAAGAGCTGGAGAAGTCAGAAAGACCAATTCTTTCTATATCACAATGTCTATGGGGGTTAAGCCTGACTCTACCATTCACAAATGTATTCAGTGGGGTTGAGGCCTCACAAATATCAGTATATCTTATAGGATACTATTTAATAGTTAGAGATTTATTTAAATGACTACATTAAAACAGACTAGCAAAGTATAAACCATAGTTTAAAAAAAACTGGAAAGATTTCTATTTTGACTTACTCAAGCCTAGGAAAGTTTCAAGTTTGGTTACAATTATTAACAAAATTCAGAAATGATCCAGAGAATACTGAACAGAGGCAGGAGGTATAAAATCTCCAGTATTTACTAAGTTGTGAAAAGATAATGAATAAATACTTCTTGAGGGAATGGAAATGATTAAAACAAAGATGGGAAAAGGATCTAGACCAAGCATTGGAGGGAGAGATCAGCTGGAGGGGACACAGTTTTGAGAGCATCAAGGGATCAATTGTCAAGGTTAGAGAACCTAAGAATAAGAAGACAAAGTTTTGGAGGGAAATAAAACCCTCAAACATTCTTGGTTTTCAAAAAAAGGAAAGTGGCCTAAAGAAGAATAATAACTACTGACCCATTTGTGTACCTTCCCATCTCCATAAATTTTTTTAAATAGTACACATTTGTAGCAGGCACATCCTTGAAGAGGGTATCATAAGGGAACAGAAAGGCTTTTCATAAGTTATATTCCACAGTAGACTACATCTTTATCACTTGAACTACTGAAAAGAGTAGAAAATGTAAAATTTCTCTGTGCTTATTTTTTGTTTGTTTTTGCTTTTTGGAGGGCAATCAGGGTTAAGTGACTTGCCCAAGGTCACATGGCTAATTTTTGTGTTAGGTGTCTAAGGTCAAATTTGAACTCGGGTCCTCCTGAATCCAGGGCCAGTGCTCTATTCACTGTACCACCTAGCCACACCCTGTTTATTGTTTGTCAATGATAAATAAGCATTTGGCCCAGCAGAGCAATACATTGCCTTAAATACTCTCCCCCAATAAGGTGTCTCCTGTGCCTATGTTAAAATTATATAAATCTATAAAATTATAGATGATTTTGTGTCTGGTGGTTTTTCTGGGGGAAGATAAGGAGTAGTCTTTTATTACTGGGAATTTAACAAGAAATAATTAGATGTTAAAATCCAAGGACATCATTCTCAAAGTATTATTATTGTTCATAAACATCAACTCAAGGCATGAAGATATCATCTCATGCCTGGAAAAAAGAAAACAGGTATTTTCTCCTCTATATTCCTTCAACTCCTAACTACAGTCATTCCTTCTCTGTGAAACACTTCCTGAGCAATCATAGTGACCTTTCCTGAATTCCGATGGAAATTATTTTCAATTCCACAGATAATAGCAGTTAGCACAGTATCCTGTATTGTTAATTATCTTCTTTGTACAGGTGTGCATGTCTTTAAGTGGACTATATGCTAGTTAAGGATCGTGACCAGACATTAGTCTCTTTATGACTCTCCTAGAGTATCTGGAACAGCACTAATCATACTGTGCTTTAGCAGCTCTGAGACCTTATCACCATGGGTGACTCTCTAGACCAAAGGTCTCCAAAGTGAAGGGAGAGGGAAGGCAAAACCCAGGGAGAAGCATGGTATGACCTGAAGAGGACCATGCCTTCCTTGAAGGGGGCTATGGACTAATCCCAAAGATCTGCCCATGTTATTCAGCTCCTTAAAATCTTCAGTGGTTTCCTCTTGCCTGTGAGATTAAATACAAGATCTTCAGCCTAGCATTTAAAGCATTCCATAATCTATCTTCTACCTACCTTTCTAATCTGATTTCATACTACTCTGCCTAATATATTCACTATTCCAATCCATCTGACCTACTAGCTATTCCTTATTTACAACATTCCATCTTACATACCTTTGCCTAGTGCTGCTTTATGCTTAAAATGTTCTCCCTCCTTATCTCCTTACTTCTACCTCTCAGAATCCTTTGCTTCTGCTCAGGTGGCACTGGTGCTTTCCTGATCTCTTCCATCTCAAACCCTACCACACCCTACACACATACACACACACACACACACACATATTTTAATTTACAAAACCATTTGACTCAATAGAACAAAAACCAGGGTTGCAGTCTCCCCAAACCAGATGTCTACCATATATATATATATATATATTAGTTATTCAAGACTCTAGAAAAAATTATATTTATTACAAGGAATGTAAGTTCCTTGAGGGCAGACACTGCTTAATTTTTACTTTTGTATTCCCAGTGCTTTATAAATAATATGAACCTAATAAATTTTAAGTTGAATTCAATTGAGTTATCTCCATAATCAGAAAATTCTTAGGGCTTTTGTTGTTATGGCGGATCAGTCATTTCAGGCATGTCCAATTCTTCATGACCTGGGTCATGAATTATTGAAATTATTGAAAAATTGGGGTTATCTTGGCAAAGATAGTGGTTTGTCATTTCCTTCTCCAGATCATTTTACAGATGAGGAAACTGAGGCAAGCAGGGTTAAGTAAATTGCCCAGGGTCACACAGCTAGAAAGTGTCTGAAGTCACATTTGACCTCACATCTTCCTGACTCCAGGCTCCATCCATTGCACCACCTAGCACACTCAGAGTCTTAAATAACTCTAATAAATGTATCGAAGACATTTTGTTTGGAAAGGTCATACAAACCTAACTTTTATTCTACTAAATGGAATGTATCTATAGATACAACTGGAATATTACCAAATCAACTGGATACTATATTCCCTATACCTTTAGTCACTTATGTGACTGTAAACATAGAGTATTTCATAGAAAATAATTTCTGAAAGACTGTTCCCTTCTTTTGCTTCCATCAAGGATATCTTTAATAAAGGCATAACTCATTCTCATAAAGATTTCATCAAGATGAGAAATAAGCTATTTTTAGTAAGGCACTAATTTATTTTTCTCCATTTTTTACAAACCCTCCTTTTCCTTAAATATCTAGAAAATCAACTGAGTACATTAAAAATTGTGTCACCTCCAGCACAGATGTCTTCAGGATGTATTTGATAATGTCTAGTCTTCCCAACTTCATCTTAAGGGTCATTGCCTCTTCTTCCTTACATATTGCATCATTCACTCATTCATTCAGAAATCCTTTATTGAGCACCTATTATGTGAAGATCACTGTACTTTTTATTGGACTAAAAGTTCTAAAATGTGGCAGCTCCACTATGTTCACGGTTAAAAATAGTTCATTATAAAAACATTAGAATGAATCTGTTCCATTTTGGACCTTTGTGTTCTTTTCTCTGGTTTCATATACAAATCCTTCAGAATTATGTAGCTCAGCTGTATCTCATGCCAAGTTCTCTGATTCCTTTTTTTCTCAACTTGTTTTCCTCTTTTTGGGGGGTGACACTGCTTATAGTGTTTCCTCATCTGTCCCCATAAAGTTCCACAAATTATCTTATATTCTAATATAAACTTATAAGTATAAGGTGGTTTCCTGGGCTTTCAAGTTTCTCCATATGCCAAGGGAATGAAATATTTGTTAGTTAAGGTGTTTTCTGTGCTCTTCTGGCCTCTGTATTGTGTCAATATTGTCACAACATTCCTATTTGCAAAGCAGAGGTGATCATAAGCTCTAAATGGCTATACCAGCAGGGTATAAGCTCTAACGGATTTAACCAAGCTGAAGAAATTTCAGATATGTTCTAGAGTTGGACTACTGTCTGAGGAATAGAGTAAGTACTGAGAGACTCACCACCAGATGTTGCTATAAGAGGCTACGGTAATCTATGAAATGAATAAAAACACAAAATAGTTGCTATTCCTGTCTGCCCTACTCCCGCTTCTGCAGTAATGGTGGAGAAGCAGTAAAAATGGGAGCTAAATATAGTAAGATTCCCTGCAAACAAGAATTTAGCTCTTGATAGTCTTAAAATGTGAGCTTTGTTCAAAAGCCAGTGGGTTGACTTTTTATTGGAGAAATTCGACCACATCCATATTGACATCCTTTCTGTAAGCAAAGTTGCACCTAAATATAAGAATGGCTTATAGTTTTCCTTCAGGCAGGTGAAAAAAAGAATTTGGCAGAATTGGCTTCAACCATACAGCAAAAAATTCTAATTCACGGAACATTTGGGGCATCTCTCCTTGTGATACCATGAAACATAAATAGACCATCACAAGAATTTCAGCTGATAGTCTAACACCCATTGCTGAGGATGAAGTATAGAAAATCTGTGAAAAACCTGACAAGATCTTCCAAATTAAATCAACATATACCAACATGACAATGTGACTTAGGTAGTCAAGTAGAAGAATTGTTATTTGAATCCAGGTTCTCTGATTCTAAGTCCAATGTTATTTCTATTGCCCCATATCATTTCTCAAGGTTTAAACTGCTACTATGATAGATGATCAACAACTACTGGTTTATTGATTGGTTTCTCCCTAAGTGGATTATTCCAACCAAATAGAATATTTGACTATTTCTATACTTTAAAATATAAATGATTAAGTCATATTAGATACTGATGCAGTTTATAACCTCTCCACACCTTAGCAGACAGCCTCCATGAATTGCTATATTCTGCCCCCCCAAAATTACCCAGCAACCAATCTTCTGATAATGAACTCTCACATGTACTCAAAGCCTTTCCATCTTGGTAAAGTCTTCCAGAGCTTGTGTTTCACTGGTACATCCTTAGAGAAGTCAAGACAACCTCCATACCACAATGAGACATCAGTGTCAGAGTTAGTGGAAAATATTATATAGAGGAGGAAAAAACGTTATTGTTATATCCAGTACTTCTGACTAATTTCCTTCCAAATGTTCTATTTGTCCTTTATTTTTGTACATTTTATTTCCTTATAGGAAAACCCAAGAATCCAAATGACTTCAGGGCTCATCACACCTGCCTCCCGCTAGATGTATTTCACATGACTCAGTGTTACCAGACCTTTGCTCTCACTGGTGAAATTGGACTGACTAGCAAAGGTTTCCAGAGGTGTTGGATTGTCAACACATGGCCTTTCACTACATTCTCATGTGTGGATTGTCTTTAATCCCAAGGAGCCAATGTTTCACCTTGTGCATCCATGGAGTGAAACCTAAACTTTAAAAAACAAAACCCAACCTTCTTCAAAGAGAGCTCAGCTCTAGACAGTCATGTTACAAAAATGAGAAATGTGGCCTGTATGGAGACCTCCTTAAATCTGGCTCTTGCAAAGCCCAGGGAAGGGCCAACAAGGGATTAGGAAAAAACAGAAGTTACTCCATTTGTACTGAAATCTCTGCCTTGACATCATCTCACAGTTGAGGCCTCCACAGGTTTGACATATTGGCTCTTAGACATTAGGTAAATTTTACTTTTAGATTTCACCTTAAGAAATCATTTTTATTGCTTTTCCTTTCAAAGGGCTGGATGAAGCTTCAAAGTCCAAGTTAAGATCTAAGATTCACAAACTTTTTCTTTAAAAAAACATACCTATAGTTTTGCAGATCAAATATAAACTGAGCCAGGGAGTGTGGGTGTGGGAGGTGGTGTTAGGGAGGATGGGGAAGAGCTTTTCAATAAAACTTTCCCTATTCCTTCCTTAACACATTTTCCCATGCTGTCTCATCCCTGGAATTCACCACCACTTCTAACAAAACATCCCCCTCACTACTTCTAATCCTTTTCCTTCCCACCTTGCCCATTAAGGCTTACTCCTTCTATAAAGTCTGTCAGGAGCAGACCTATCTTAAAATCAATTAAGTCCACCAGTAGGCAAAATGAAAAAAAAAGTGTTTTTCTTTTAAATTTCTGAGTACTGTTAGTCCTATTCTTTTAGTACATTAATAAAATGAACATTAGTAAAAATGTTCCTTAAGAGACAAAGAACACCTTTTTAATTTTCTAAATTCCCTATATACTGTGAGCCAGAGTCATAACTAGGGTGAGGTATCTGGAACATTGCCCCAGGGCAATGAAATTTAGAGTGTGCTGACAGCCCTTACACTTTCTGAACAGCACAGAAACAACTTAAGCTTAGCACCTACTTGTAGCAGTAATTGTTAACTACCAGATAGCACACAGGTGAGAGCATCTCTGACTGATCACTTGTTCCCTGCTCCTCTTTATGGTCACTGAGTGAAGACAGTGACCCAAGGTCTTTCCTAAGATGAGACTGTATCCCAGTATATCCCTCCCACTGAATGAATTTATCTTAAAATGTTTATATAATGCTGTGATTCATTGCAAAGCTCAGGTGATAAAAGTGTTACTTACAACTTTGTGACTAAATGTCTATTAATACTCATAATAATAGCAACAAGACATTCCTTTGAAGAAGAAAACACAGCAATAAGAAAAAAATTTATAAAGAGGACTTCACAACTTGAGATCAATTTCAATCCCTGATTTTACAAAAGAAGTAGCTAAAATCCACAGAAGCTAAACAAGCTGTGAAAGGTCAATGAGGTTCACAGTAGTGGACATGTTTAAACAAAGGCTAGATTAACTACTATTGGGCATGTGATAGGATTCATGTTTTCTGTATAGGTTCAACAAGAAGTAGTCTTGGGAAAGTCACTTACTTTCTCTGATCTTTAGTTTCTTCATTTGTAAAATGAGGTTAATAAAAGGAAATAATTTTGGAGACTATAAGGTAGTATATAAATGTGAGCTGATACATTATTGTTGGATGTCCTTTTCTAACTCCAAAATTCTGATTCTAGTTAGTGGTTAAGCCACTAACCTCATCGTCAGAGACTCCTGTAATGGTAAAAGCAAAAGTAGCAAGAAAATGTTCAGGATTTTAGTTAATTTTTTTAAATGGTCAATTAACATGGAAAGGATTTCTGGGTTCAGTTTCACAACCAGGGCATCCACATGTCTACTTATCAACCTTTAACAATGATGGCCAATGTTTTAGAGTGCTTTAAGTTTTGCAAAGAATGTTTTGGGCATTAGTAGCAGGATTTAGCAATGACCCCACATGTGCATATGCAGGTGTTAATGATACGTACTACTTTAGTCAACAACCTTACCTTCACCTTTCCTTTAGCCTACTACTTATTAACTTGTTATTTCTTATCCTAAGTTCTAAGGCAATAAAGGAATATATTTTTGATGTGTACTTTTGTAAATTAATAAAAATACACAATCTCTCTCAATTGCTTGATTCACTCTAAAGCCTTAACCTAGTTTGTAAAATAAACTAGAGAAACCATTTTTCTCATATATTCTCTCTTGGATCCCTTGGACCCCTCCATTTCTTGGACCCCCTAATCTCATAGTCTTCAACAATCATTATTATTGGCTTTACAATTTTAACAGTTTAGTAAATAATATAAAGATATTTAAATATTTCAACAATGTATCACAAAATCACAGCCAGAATCACCCCTAACCATCGACTGAAACTACTGGTTTGTCGTTAATTCTGAATACATAGTCCCACCATTTAGCTCTTTCAGGATTGTAATGAAAGTCTCTCAAGATTACTTCTTAGAATATCTTCTCCACAAACATTATCTCCTCAATACCAAAAGAATTCAACTGAGTTCTCTCAGGAAATACCACTTCAGACTCTTTGGGTATCAAAGTATAAAGGCTGTATAGTTGTTTTATACCTATACCATTAAGAAAAAGGTTTGAAGTTATTGAACAAAGTGAGCACCAATACCAGCACAAAAATAAAATGAACATTTTAATTTTAAAAAGTACCACTAAGTGATGGGAGACATTTATAAATCATCTGCATATGTACAGTCAGACCATCAATTTGTCAAGGTAAAAGTAAAAGTCAATATATCAAAATGGGGAAAGAAAAATGAGAAGATTCAATGTTCCATTGAAGCAACTCCAACCCAATCTATTTAAACAAGCTATTGACTTCATAAAATGTGAAGTGGACAAAAGAACAGACATCAACAATGGCTATTAGCTAAGTAATTATAAAAAATCACCTTAGAATTATACAGCACATTACTTCCTGTAGTTTCCTTGAAAATACAGGTTCCTATCAGATATTATTAATTTAATTTCGCTGAATTTGGAGCTTTTATGACTGGTAATAGTTTTTTCCCCTAAATTACTTATAACTATTTAATAGATAGGATTAAAAACCCCAAACCTAGCTTTTCCCCCATTTTTACCATTGAATTCATGAAGCAGAGACTTGAAAATATATTGTTTAAATTTACAATATTTTCAGTCTTCTAGACATACTGAAGATCTGCTAACCTCCAACAGATGTGTTCTGTAGCAGTTTTCTTTGGACATAGCTATAGCAGCTTAGTCCCAGAATCCCTTTGGGTGTGTCTATTTGTCTTTAGCCCAAAGTATAGTTAATGTAGTGCCTACTCCACTATGACTAATTATAAAGTGCCTGAGATATCTCAGTATGCTTTACCCTGTACCTCAAATGTAGTTGTTTTCTCCATTCCTTGTTCCTGCTGTTACTGTGGTGCATTTAAGATGACAGTTTTTGAAAAACCATGGTAAAAGGGACCTGAATGATGAAATGGTAGTTGCATATACGCAATAGTAAATCCTAAATCCATTCTCCTGATTCAGTAAACTTAGACTTAATCTCAAATTTCCTTTCATTTGTTCTTAAAAGAAACAGCTGTTGGCCCAACTCTTCTTGAATGGTGTCTTTCCAAATTTGATTCCTCTTAGATTTTAAGACCCAGACACCACAGGGATGCAGGTGGGTAAAAATAAACTATTTGAATTGGGTCTGAAACCCCCACACATTTTTTTTTCACTAAATGATGTTACAGTGGTGTTGGACAAAGGCCTGGGACAGAATAACAGCAGATCCAACCTAATGAAAGTCAGATCTCATTCTAGGAGGTCAAGTAATATTTACTTTCCTGAATGAAATTGAATTGTTCCCACAAGATCTATGGTGTAACCCAAAGAAATATAGGTTATATCTTCACAGCATGAAATAAAGTGTACATCTGGCTATTATCCAGCTATTGTGATCAATGTAGACAATCAAGGCGATTCAAATGCACAAAACAATCCACTTTGAACTTAAATTCTCTATATATTCTCCCCATAATTTTCAGTCCCTGGGAATAAGTCTGAAGTAATTAATTCTTATTTCGGTAAATTCTTTGTAAATTAATCAAATATTTATTGAGTACTTACTATGAAGCTAGGCATTAGAAGAGGGATTTAGTATGACAGTGTGACATTTCCCATTCCCTTAGTTATATTCATTCGCATTTATGTAGTACTTTGTGGTCACCAAGCACTATCACATACATTATCTCTTTTGATTTTCCTTATGACACTATGAGGTCATTATCCCTCCCTCTTTATAGATGAGTCTAGATAGATGGTGTAAGACACTCCATCTCTCAGCCCCAGGAATTTTCTCTGGCGATTATCCCCCAGGCCTACAATGTTCTCCCTCCTCATCACTACCTACGGGCTTTCCTGGCTTCCTTCAGGTCCCAGCTAAAATCCTATCTTCTGCAGGAAGCCTCTTCCAACTCCTCTTAATTCTAACCTTGTTCCTTTTTTAACTTGGGCATTGTTTGTTTGTTTGTACATTTTTTTCACTTGTTCTCTCTTCCCTTAGACCTTGAGTTCCTTGAGGGCAGAGAATACCTCTACCCTCTTTTTTTTTGTCTTCAATACTTATTATATTACTTGGAACATAATAAAGCATTTACTAAATGCTTATTGACTATTTGTTACTAGAGGTAACACTGAAATCAGTAAGATCATGAATCCAAGGTCACACAGTTCTGAGGATGGACCTTGCGTCCAGGGCTCAAAATCCAACTTTTTTTTTTCATGACACAAATCTAATCGGGAAGACAAATTAACATACTTGAAGCAGTAAAATGGGAATAACAATAAGATAAATTCATGCTATTTAACTTCAGGTTTCCACACACAAAAAATTCACTTTGAAAGTTTTGGATTTTTATCATCACTAACAACAAATAAATGCTTATTAAAAAACCTCAGATGTGTATGTTGCAGCTATATGATAATAACCACTAATGCCATCATCTTCAAACAGGATTTTAAAAAAATTATTTGGCTCTGTTCGAGAATAAAAATAGTCACATTATATATTTAAATTTATTGTTGTATTTCATTCCAGAGTAAGTTTCTTAGTACCTGAAACCTTGCTTCTTTCAGGAATCCTCTCCCAAATATTTTGGGGAAAAAGATAGCAAGCTTAGTTCCCTAAGTACCATTACTCCTATCTACCTAAGTACATACAACACATCAAATTATTCCTTAATATATATCCTAATTTTCTCTGTCATTTTTTCTTTCTCAAACATATACATGTGTATATACAAATGAACATATGTACATACATATATACACTCATGTGTATACATGCATGGCTCAGCCAAACCTTGTGCATTATAAAGGGCATCAAAGAAAACTTTTTGTTGAAGAGAAAAAGGTCAACCATCAGTCATACCACCGAGATTTTCCTCATTTGAGACCTAGAGTAATTTCATTACATAGCTCCTAAATAAGTGTTAGTAGGAGAATTAATAAGCAATAGGATTACTCAGCAAATATACAAACCTGAAGTAATTCTTCTTTTATTGAATATCTGAGGCCTTCCTCCTTGACTTTTCAGAGTCATATAATTAGAGTAAACCAGCATGACTGTTGTCCTTTCTTACTCTGTAATTTTTTTGTCCTTGGAGATGTGATGACAAGATGCAGAGGAAGGCCCAATACCAATCTATCTCTTTGTCATGGTTTTGGTGCTTTCTAAATTCTTGATGGCAATTCAAAAGATCACTAAGTAGGAAATCTTAACAAGTGATTTTTCAACTACTCAATAGCTTTTTGGAAAGATGCTTTGGCATTTAATTTTAAAAGATTTTTGTCTTAAAATGTTTTTTTTCAGATATCTGCAAATGTCAGAATATGTTTTTGGTTTTGTTTCACAAAACATTTCTATAGATGACACATTGTGGTCTTGGTGAACTGTCTTCTGACCTAACTCAAAGAATGAACCCAATATTTAATCAGCATTACAGGCAATGTGTTGTAGTGTGTAGAGAATTTCCCTCCAAGTCAAGGAGACCTGGGTTTGATATATCCTGGCAGTGTAATCCAGGATGATTCATTTAATCTCTCAGTACCCCAGGTAATACTCCAAGACTCAAAACTCTCAGTTTCAGGAAAGGCTAGGTGGCACAGTGAATAGAGCACCAGCCCTGGAGTCAGGAGGACCTGAGTTTACGTAATTTCACTTAAATTCACTTAACACTTACTAGCCATTTGGGCAAGTCACTTAACCCCAGTTGCCCTGCCTTCCTCCCTCCAAATAAGATAAAAGTAAAAAAAAAACTCAGTTCCATCTCAAAAATAAAAAAAAGAAAATTCTCTGAAAAATAGGAGACTAATCTTTGCAGACAATCAAATTACTCTTTTTTTTAATTGGCCAAGCACAGGTAAATCAGAAGAATATTCCCTTGCAAAACAAAGCACTGTTCCTTGTGGTGAATTTTCCATGTCTTACAAAATCACCTTCAAGTTTTATCATAGTTTATGTTAAGCAAAAGAATATAATGAATTCAAACACAAGATCACAATAATTAAATAACTGTGTGATATCAGTAAAAATTATTGTTCCCCACCTCCACTGTCTTATTCCTGATTGTAAACAGGCACAAGGGCTGTAGAATGTTCACAGACACAACAAGCCATGCCTTTCACCAAAGTATGTGCTCCATGCAATTTTCCATCCCCCTTAATTAACTGAAAGTTAGAGCTGGTTCACATTCGACAACAGTGGGTTAGGGTATAATTCACCTTGTCCATCAAGAATCAGCATTTTTAAGTTTACCTGTTTTTAAGAGTGAAAACTGTTAGGGGTAAAAGTTTTGTAGACTAGTAAAAATTTGGCCTGGACTGCTCCTCTAGACTAGTAATTGGGAAAGACTGATGGAGCATTTCCCAAACAAATCTCCATGCACTTCCCTAGTAATTAATAATCATACTTGCAGAGTACTCCTCTTGTTCAGATGAGTTTGGCACAGGAAATATTCCCCTTTTAGTAATATCCAAATCTTTTCATTAAAATTCATTGAGGATAAATTCAATTGACTGGTTAGCCTGCATTGTTGTAATAAAAATATTCTACATTGTTCTAAAGGACAGCTAGGTGGTGCCACAGTTCATAGAGTGATGGGCCAGGAATCAGGAAGACTCATCTTTCTGAATTCAAATCCAGCCTCAGACACTCACTAGCTGTGTAACCTTGGACAAGTTACTTAACTCCCTCTGCCTCAGTTTCCTCAGCTATAAAGTTAACTGGAGAAGAAAATGGAAAACCCCTCTAGTATCTTTGCCAAGAAAACCTTAAATGGGGTCATAGAGAGTCAGGCATGACTGAAAAACAACTCAACAACAAATATTGTTGCAATGAAAATATTTTATAAAGGCAGGTTGAAGAAATACTATGGTATAGTGAAAACAGAACTCTAGATTTGGTATCAGGCAGTCCAGGACTTGGAGTCAAAAAGGCTTAGGTTTGAATCAGATATCTGGCGCTTACTAGATGTGTTACCATGGGCAAATCTTTTAACTTCTCTGAGCGTTATGTGTTCTCATCTGCTAAGTGGGTATAATAACATCTAGAATATCTGCCTCATAGGATTGCTGTGGGGATCAAATGAAAATGTCTGGAATTCCTAAAGCCCTTTGTAAACCCTAAAGTACTATACATTGTTGTTGTTCAGTCATTTCTCAGTCATGTCTGACTCTTCATAACCCTATTTGGGATTTTCTTGACAAAGATACTGTAGTGGTTTGCCATTTCATTCTCCAGCCCATTTTAGAGGTGAAGAAACTGAGATAAACAGGGTAAGTGATTTGTCCAGGATCACACAACTAGTAAGTATTTGATAAAGTTCTGTATAGGGTGTCTGAAAAGTCTTAAGGCTATATTAAGCTACAAAAGCTTAAAAAATTGCAAAAAGACTCATTACAACCTGTATAAATGTCAGTTACCATTACTAGCAAAAGGACAAATTGCAATATTTGAACAGACCAATTGGTCTGTGAACTATAAAACTCAGTTCCGTTCAGCCAGAAATCACTGGCCTCTGCAATGCTGGCTCATCCAACATGGAACATATGTCTATGAAATAATTCCTCAGGTGATAGCTATCCAAGAGAGAGATCTCATTAGCCTGGATAGGCAAGAGAGAGCCCCTACTTTACAAGCCATATAAGTAATATCCTTCCAACATCACATGGGCAGTATACTGCTTGATTGATTGTGAATCATTTGGTAACACCAGTTTTGTTTTGTTTTGTTAACACTCTGGAGGTGGTAGAGTTGTCCTATATTTATAACCTTTCTTTGTCATATTGTGAGTTTTTCAATACAACCTGGGTGGTATGCTTGTTGTTTTATAGTAATCCCCCTCTCAAACACACATAAAGTCACACAGACATTCGTGTATGTACATATACATACACACACATATAAGAAGCAGTGTGGCAGAATGGATTGAGAGCTGTCATTAAAGTCAGAAACACCTGCACTCATGTCCCACCTCTGACACAAAAGGGCTATGTGACCCTGAGCAAGTCACTTAACCTCTTGGTGACTTGGACAACTCTCTAAGACTATAAGTTGCAGAGGTACCAGTCTACATTTGTAGAGGAAGTTCCCTTACTAGAACTGTCAAATGTTTGTGTGTGTGTACATATTTCATATATACACACACATATCTTATATATAATATATACATATATACACAGATATGGGAAGAAAGGAGGGAGACAGAGGGAGGGAAATAGAGAGAAAAGGAAAGAAAGAGAAGGAAAGAGAAAGAAGAAAAGGAAAGAGGTAGAAGAAAAAAGAAAAAGAGAGAGGAAGAGGGAGAGGAGAGACAGAGTGATAGAGACAGAGAGACAGACAGAGAGTTTAAGATTTCTAATTAATATTTTTAAGATCCTAAGGCAAGTCCATTGATCATTTTTGATACCAGAAACTTAGGAATTAACAAAACAAGACAGACCATAAGGTAGGTTATATAATTATTTCATTTAAAAATGAGGATGTCAAGGTTCAGCAAGGGTAAGTGACTTGCCATGGATCTCAAAACAAGTGAGTACAAGAACCAAAATACAATTTCATGTCTTCTGACTCCAAATCCTGCTTCCTTTCCTCTACACTATCATGATAGTGAATTTTACTCCATGTGATAAGGCTGGAAATTGGGGCTTAGAAAGTTCTTCATAATATAAATATTTTTACCATCATGTTGTCTGCTATAGCGATACTTTAGCTGTGTAATAATCCACAGGTCAATAATTTGTGATAAAGGACATGACTATCAATACTCATTCCCCGTATCTGGAGGGGGAAAGGCAGGCTTTCATCATGCATAGATGGATCCTTTTTGTAGATTCCTATAGAGTAAAAAACCTCATAATGCCTTGGGGTTCACTATACCCAATGATTCCAGTCTTTTTGTCCAACAATCACTTCCTGCTTATCGGCACCACCTTTCTCCCTGAAATAGTGTTCCCTTGTGCAGAAGTTGAGAATAAGGACACAACTGAAGTTCAGTTCTTCTCAAAGTCCTTCTCCCTTCATCACCTTAAAGAAAGGTTGGCATCACAGGTCTTCTCTTTAATCTAGAAGCCAGAAGAAGCTGAAGAGATCAGGTCTCTCTGCTCTCCCTCTCTTGCCCACTCTGCCTTGTCCTTCACACAGGCTCAAAGCATTGATCTCCACCCACAAGGAGGAAATCCCACACCAATGGGCTTTGGGGCTCATGTTATACTTAACTATGCATATTTGCTTCAAAGTTTGGGTTTTTTTCCTTTTTTTCTTTCTCAATCAGAAGAACTTGTGGGAGAGAAAATAAATGTTTGTTAATTGAAAAAAATAATAATTAAAAAAGTAATTCCTCAATTCAGGCTTTAGGTTTGGGAGCTCATTTCCTATCTCCATTACTACTTCATCCTTCTCCAGGCACAGAGGGATTCATGGAGAATCCTTCACCTGCAAAGCACTCATGGTCACATCCCTTACTTTAAACTTTCTGTGTATAGTTCTATAAGAGCCCAGTTTTTTGCTAGCCCACCCCAGATTTACCAACTGCATCCTCCTGGAAAAGCCACCAACTTCTTGAACCTTTACCCACTCTATCTATCCCAATTGGTTTGCTTAAAGCAAGGCTATTAGCCAGATGTAATTGTATTTTTTGATCTTCTGAAATTGGTTTCTCTACCCTATGATGTTAGATTGGTGTCTGTGGCCCCTTTCTCTCATGTGACCCTAGGATCATTCACCATAGACCACCATGATCCCTTTCATTAGCTTCAAGACTCTATGCTTATTCATATCATGAGTTTCCCTTAAGATGGAACTTCTTCCTCTCATCAAATCTGGGCCTCTACTCTGCCTCCCTCTAAACTTCAGTTTTCACTTTCTCCAGTTTGTCACCAGAGCTTGAGATAACACTCTTACCCCCATGGAGAAATTCATCCCACCCATATCCCCCAGGTGGAGTGTAATGGTAATAGGAATTTGACGATCTTCCCTGACCCTTAATAGGCCTTTTTTGAATTTGAGGACTTTTCCTGATTCGAAAATATACTCCGCCCCCTAACAGGCTGGATGGGGTCACATGGAGCCTGTGATGGGAGACTTGTTTTTCAGAAGGCACTTTTGTTACTTTGCAGTCAAGTGGGTTATAAGGGTTGTAATATTCTCTGACCCTGGAGAATACCATATATACTTTTAAGGTGAGGTTTTGCTTTGGGGCTCATTTTGGGAAGAATTATATGATTTGGCCAGATGAGACTGGGCAGCCATTGAGCCCCTCAGCTTTGAAAAACCAGATGTTGGTGCTTCTCTCTCTCTGGTAACTAACTGTATGAATGTGATGGTCAGACAGCTAGAAGACCTGTGTGTTGGTTTGATGAATTGTGTTATTTTCTCTGTCTGTATTTTTGTCTGCTTGTAACTTCTGTTTGTATTCTCTGAAGTTCAGGGTGCCGAATTTTCCCCCTGAACAAGGTAAATGATATATGTTTGATTAAAGTAAGATTGTTAACCCCTTTTAAATCACTTCCCTTTAGAAAATCAGATCAAAGAACCTGTGCTAGCAGCCATCCTGGGTATACTAGGGTGCTTGCTGCTACAAAGTGGAGTCAACAATATCCTTATATTCTTACTGAGATTTTAGAACCTCTCCTCTGAATAGTGGCCCTCCAGGATTCACAATATAAAATACCTCATGTATTCAATAAATGGCATTAAATAATTCTGTATACCAGAGGTGTCAAACACATGGCCTGCACCACTGCCCATCACACTCCTGAGTGCAATCAGAACCAGATTAACATGTGATTGGATAATACTTAACAAAATTATTAAAAATGAAATAAAGCATAGATAATATTACATTTTAAAACTAAGTTGGTATGTGGCCTACAGAAATCCTTATGTATATCCCTGTTTCTATTTGAGTTTGAAAAAACTTCTCTATACATTTAAGAGCAGAATATGGCATCAAATATACACATACACACATACATACACACATACACACACATGTGCCTGCACACTCAATATTAATGCTGATGTTAATTAAGAGTTCAAACAGGTATTCAGTCCAAAAGCACAGCTGAAGGTAGGTTCAACAATGTCAGTCTTAGGCAAATAAGCTACTTTACAGTACTGGTCATGTAATATTCATTCTTATGTCTTCTATTGTGCCTAACCTAGAGGAGTGCCAATATATGATGTGGAATTGAATTGAAATTAATTTGGTAAAATTTGTCTTCAGCATCCTCTGGATCTCCTTTCTGCTGTTTCCCCATTTTATTTTACCTAATCCCTTTGACTTAAGGCATCTAGTAAGTGTCCTCCCTTAAGAGGCAGCTAGGTGGTACAGTGGATAGAGTACTGGGCTTGGAGTCAGGAACACCAGAGTTAAAATCCAGCCTCAGACACTTACCAGTTGTGTGACCCTGGGCAAGTCACTTCATCTCTGTTTATTCCCATTCCTTCAACTGTAAAATTCAGTTAAAAATAGCACCTGCCTCCCAGAATTGGTGGGAAGACCAAATGAAATATTTGTAAAAGAGTTTAGCATGGTGCCAACACATAGTTGACACTATATAAATGCTTATTGTTTTGTCCCCCACCCACTCACCCATCAAAACTATTTTCAGAAAAGGCTTGGATATTACACCAGTACAAATCTACTGTTAGTTCAATCAATAGGATGGGGGAACTTCCCATATCCCCTGACATTGCCAAATGTCAGACACAGAAGGGACCTAGGAAATTCCCTATCACACAGTCAGCTTGAAGATAGCACTAAGGTCTGGGAAATGTACATATATCTGGCAAAAATCTGCCTCTAGTAAACTTCTGTTGGTTTCTAATTCTTTCCACTGGGACCCAAAGAGAGCAAGTCTAATTGTCTGCTTGTTCACACCTTTCAAATGGCTTGTCAGTCAATAAACATTTATTAAACACCTACTGTGTGCCAGCCACTGACTGCCAGACACAAAGTCAACCCTGTGCATGTAATCAGCTATGCTCTCATTCATGCAGGGTTGATGGTAACTGAGTCCTGAGGGAAAGCAAGCATCTATAGCATCAGCACTTTCAGAGGTCACTGGCTCTGGGAGACAATTTAATCATGAAACTGGGCTCCAAAATCCAGATACTAAACATGGGTGGGAAAAAGAGAGATTTCTCTGTCCATGGGGAGAACACT
Organism: Petaurus breviceps papuanus; assembly: GCF_028583685.1. Taxonomy (NCBI): domain Eukaryota; kingdom Metazoa; phylum Chordata; class Mammalia; order Diprotodontia; family Petauridae; genus Petaurus; species Petaurus breviceps. The sequence continues at coordinate 2,774,137 of NW_027187302.1, forward strand.
TAAGTTACAATATTATGAGGTCAAAGAGGACAAATAAACAGAGAGCTTAGAAACTCTTCAATACCCAAATAGCTGCTCTATTAAATAAACATCTCAGACTGGTTAATTATTGTCACTGACATCAGGAACTTGACTGAATTTCTGCCTAAACCGACTGAATATATTGGTGTAGTAAAGATAAAACTGGGAGTTCTCATTCCCAGTTTCTAAGCCCTGGTCGGGCTTGAGCAGTTTCACATATCTAATAGGATTTAAGGTGGGAATCGTTTATCTAGTCCACCTGTACCATGTTTCAGATGAAAGCCTTGTAATCTCTCATCTGGATTGTGACAATAGTCTCCTAATTGGAGGTTCCAACATCTTTCCTCTTCAACATCCTCCACATAGCTGCTAAACTGACATTCCTAAAACACAGATTTCACTGTGTTGTTTTCTGCTCAAAATTCTTCAGTTACTCCCCATTACCACTAGATTAAAATATAAAATCCTCAGGCTTTAGCATCTAAAGTCCTTCATCGATCTGACCTACCTTTCATGTCATTTCAAATCCTTTCACTATTCTTTGTTCCAGTTAACCTGACCTCCTAGCTGTTCCTTGGACATAATCACCCTTCTTCTACCCTTGTTTTTGCATAAATTGCTAAGTGTCTAGAATGTAACCTCTCTTTAACACCAATTCATAGAAGCCATGGTGTTCTTCAAAGTATGTCAGACTCCATCTCCTTCAAAAGACCTTTTCAGGGGCAGCCACGTAGCACAGTGAGTAAGAGCACCAGCCCCAGTGTCAGGACGACCTGAGGATCGAATCCGGGAGCAGACACTTAGCATCCACCCAGAAACACCTGGCCGTGTAACCTTGATCAAGTTACTTAACCCCAATTGCTTTAAAAAAAAAAAAAGACCTTTCCCTCCTGGAAATTACTTTATATTTTTTTGTATCTAGTTGCTATTTACTCGCCTGTATACACAGTATAGTCCCCACCCCTACAGAGTTCAAGCTTCTAGAGGGCAAGAATTGTCTTTGTATCCCCACTGCCTTGTACATCATAAGCCCTGAAATATGTATAAAATGAAATTGAAACAAAGGGGAAGAGAGGGGAGAAGGGAAACGAGTTGTCTCAGATCACACAGGTATTAAACAGCACAGCCTAGTTCCTCTGTCTCCAAATCCCAAGATCCTTCTGCCAAAATACACTGGCTCTCTTTCCTTTAAAGCATCAACTACTGAGAAAAAATCTCAAAAGAAACTGTTAGGCATTTACTAGTCAACCTCTTGTCTAATTCCTATAACAACATCTGTAGTTACATACATCACTTTGCTATAGACAAATGAGCACAAACCACAGAGGAGATCTCAAAGACTAATGGTTCTAGGGAAGAGCCAAGAATCAGGAAATCCTTGTTTCCTGGGGTCAGATACAAGCCAAAAGCCATTTTCACTAGGTGACCTTGAGCTAGTCACTCGACCCTGAGGTGCCTTAGAAAACCCAGAACTAAAACTGAATTATACTGTGCTTTAGGGAGTAGAGGGTGGAGGAGAACAGGCCTAGAAATAATGCAGTGTTTCTCTAGGACTCAGTCCATCAAGTAAATAAATCAACCTTTAGCCCTAACTCCCCCTCCCCAGAAGAAAAAGGTGCCCATCTGACGGCTCTGAAGCATAAACGAAGGGCTTCCTCTATTTGTGATCATTTCATAACTCTTATTTCACTTACCAATATGGAGCCATTCGGTCTATGAGATCATTTGTTTTCCAGTGAACACAGTTACAACACTTGCCAATCATGATAGCCAGCTCTGGTCAGGAAAGCTATGTTTGGAAAGAAAAGCATTAAGTCCCCTTATTGTGCTCACCCAGGTCAGTCAAAGCATTAGAATCCCATACGTTTGTCTTTATGAAAAAAAAGTATTTTTTTTGAAGCACACAGAAAGCTAACAAGTTCCAAATGCTGTCTTTCCTTAAATGTATGTTTGTTTCAAATCATATGTTTTCAATCTCTCCCAAACAGTCCAAGTAATAATTATTCCAATCCCACATATTACACAAAAGCCAAGAGATAACATGCAGAAGTTATGAACAAGTTATTGATGATATATGGACTCAGTATGTTGATACAAGACATAAACAGAGTCACACTCAAAAAATAAAGAGGAAAATGTTAAGTAACTTGATCGGATTCCCAAGGCACAGACCTGAGGTGGTGATCAATTTCGTTTTCACCAGAACAATTCTGATTTGGAAGGAAAAAAAAATGTTCCCTCCTCTCAACTACTCAGCCTGTAATATCAACCAGCCCATTTGAGCAGGCTAAATTTCTCTGTTCCTTTGCTATTTTCCAATGCTATTTTGTTGTTCCAATTCCAATTTCCAAGTGCAAAAGAGATCCTCATGAAAAAACCTGTTCAAAGAACCACAGACTTGGGATTAGAAGGGACCTCGGTTTTTTAGTCCCACCCACACCTTACCAGGAACTCCCTCTTAGAGAATCCTTGCCCAATGGTCATTCAGCCTTTCTTCACTAGAAGCTCAAGAAGATGGCACTAAGTCAGGGGAGACTTTATATATTGTAATAAGAATGTAAATTTTAAAGATCTTCCCTGCCCCTAGGCTAATGTGCACCTGAAGCCTGGGGTGGGGGAGGCTTGTTTTTCAGTAGATACTTCTTGATTGGCCAGTGAGTCAATAAGGTAATGTTACATTCTCTGAGCCAGGAGAAGGCTATATAAGCCCTGATGTGTAGCTTTGTTTTTGGGACTCACTTTGAGAAGTGTTCTGTGATTTGATCTGAATTCTGGGAAGCCGTTTTTGAGAGTCCCCCGGCTTTGAAAAACCCAGAATGTGGAAACCCAGATGTTGACTGGGTATGGATGTAATGGTTGGACAGTTTGGAAATCTGTCTACTTGATGTTTCTGTCTTGATAATTATGCCTGTATACTTTGAGATTCAGGGTGCTGACCTTTTCTCCTGAATAAGGTAAATGATATATGTCTGACTGATTAAAGTAAGCTTGTTAACCCATTTTGAGTTGCTTTCCTTTAGCAAAGCAGATCCAAGAACCTGTGGTAGCTGCAAACCCTGAGGACGCTTGGGGTGCTTGCTGCTACATATATCACCTAGCCCAACACTCTAACAAAACTCTTAAAATACTTAATGCCAGACTCCCTTTTCTATGCCCTTCCTCCCCCTTCCAAGTTGTCTCCTCTCTTTAAGAGGTGCCCTAAAACATTGTTATCTACCTCAGTAGTCCTCCTTCCCCCACCCAACAAAGTCTGCTCTTAGGAGATTTTCAGATTAGCCCCTTTGATTTCTGGGTCACTCTATGTGTTAGGAAAATACACTTCCATGCACTTCCCCCTTGACATAGAGGCTAAATCTGCCTCTCTGAAACTTTCTAGTTGACTCAAAACAGAGTGCTGGTCATGGAGTCAGGAAGACCTGAGTTCAAATTCAGCCTGAAACACCAACTAGCTGTGTGACCCTGGTAAAGTCACTTACACTCTGCCTGACTCAATTTCCTAACCTTTAAAATGGGGGTAATAATGTCACCTACCTCCCAGGATTGTTGTGAGGATCAGATGAGATATTTTTAAAGTGCTCATTATAATAACTGGTACATGTAGGCACTTAATACATGCTTGTTCCCTTCTAGTTCTGCGCGCGCACACACACACACATACACACACACACCCCAAATCTTTTGCAGTCTATACATCCACAATTCAGCTAGGTGGTGGAGTAGATACAGTGCTGGACCTGGAGTCAGAAAGTTCTGAGTCCAAATTCAGCTTCAGACACTTACTGTGTGACCTTGGGCAAGTCATTGAATCTCTTTACCTGAGTTTCTTCAACTGCCAAAAAAGGGCCCATTAAGGGAAGCTTGCTTAGGGGAGGCTTGCTTGTAGGAAGGCTTTCACACCTTTTGATAATTTCTAATTAGGCACGGAGTCACGTGGGTTGTAATGCCTTCTGGCTCTGAGAAGTGTATGTATAGCCTGAGTTGGTATTTTTGCTTTGAGGGCTCACTTAAGAGAAGGATTTTGTGATTCCTTGGTCAAGATTCTTAGTGGCTATATGTTCCCAGCTTCAGGCTGCACAGAAGGCTCTCTCAATCCAGGGATGTATGTGAAGTGTTTAGTCAATTCAGGAAGCCAGAGCCCTGTCGGATTATTTCTCTTTTTGCATTTTCTCTGAAGTTCAGGGTGCTGACTTTTCCCCTGAACTAGTGAATGTAATTTTTAAAAGATTGTTGACCCTTAAACAGCTATCTTTCCCAGTAAAGCAGATCTAAGAACCTGTGCTAGCAGCCATCCTGGGTATGCCAGTGATGTTACTGCTACACTTTCTTAGTAAAAGAGGCAGGGAAAGGTTTATTCATAGACCTAAACATCTTTTATCCAAAAACCAACCTAGCTCAATCTGATAAGGAAAAGTTCATCACCAGTAGCTTGACCTATGTACATATACATATATCTCTACATAAGTAAATGCTTAAGTATATACACACATATATGTGTATATGCAAAAATATACATTAGTTCGGATATGCAAAAATATACTATATTAGGAATAGACCTGAAATTTCATCAGTTTAGAAAATTTCCTTTGACCAATGAAGACAAGCAACTGTTCTGCAATGATGGTCTTAAAATTGCCTAGGGCTCCAAGAGGTTAAATGACTTCCCCAAAGTCAGCATGAATGAGTCAGAGGTAGGATTTGAACCCATACCTTTCTTGTTCTGAAGCTATAGCTCTCTAGCCACAGCACCAGGCTCTTTCTTTACAGAAGTTTGCTCATAGAATGACTGTTTTTTTTCCCCACAGCATCTCACAAAGACCAAAGCACAGAAGTTGTGTTGTAGACAGAGTGCCTATACTGACCAAATAAGAGCTCCTTGAAGCACAGAACTCATAGACAACTTTTTTGAAATCTTATTTAAATGTCTCTCCTCTTTGGGCAGGGATTTGTGCCCTTTGTTTGGTTGGGTGATCTAGGTTTGCAATCACCATAAAGCTTGTTGTATTCATAATACATGAAACACATCCTTCTTTTATTAAACCTTTGGTACTTCAATTGTTTTTTTTTTTTACAATATATTCCTCCAATGTAATTAATTCAAAAGAGGAACTCTGCTCAAGGTCTCATCATCTGAATCATTCTGAAACCTTAATTGCATACTTCTCATATGAAAGGGCCCTAGGCTACAAACTGGAAAATCACTACAATGTTTAAGAAATGTGTTCCTTCTGCCCACTTTGTAAATCCCCAGATGATAGTGTAATATTACCTGTGGAGTATCTTTTTTCTTCCAGCTATAGTCCACTTCAAATACTTTCTCATCAGCCTCAACATAACCCTAAAACATCTTTTGCATGTATTATAAATACCTGTTTTACTAAGCTTTCCCGTATACAACACTGTTCCTGTGTATGAAAGAGTCAAATGGAATGTTATACAAGATTCACTCATTTTGTGAAGAGTATTTCGAAAGGAAGAAACTGAGCCAGAGAGATCCAGTAGGCCATCCTGATAATTAGGAGAAGGAAAAAAATGCCTGGCTTTAAAATTGCTGAATTGAGTAAAGACTCTCATCACCAGCCAACGCAGCCCAGGAAATGCTTAATAACTAACAATGGTGCATAAAAATACTAGTGTCAAGTAATCACCTTAGAAAAAATGAGAGACTCTTTTTACAAATGCTGTAACGTACAAAAATAAACATTTTTTTGGTGTAGCAAAGGAGAGTTAGTTGCTGATAGACGTGGAGCAAGAATGTATCTAAACATTTCACTTTCTGGAACCCAGTTAAGATGAGTCCTCTAAATGCTATTGGATCTCCTTCCTCCTATAAGCTCAGCTTAGACTCTATCTTCTACACTCAAGTCATCATGATTTTTATCTTGCCACTGGATTCTAGTGTCTCTGGAGGAGAGAGTGAGGCTGATGATTTTGTGCAGTTCTGCCTCACTTAAATCCAATTCACTAGCAAGTCAAGACATCACCTTCGTGACATTGTTGGTCCTCTTTGAGAATAAAAGACAGACAACCATCTTCTGCATGAAGCTTTTTCTGATCCTACCCAACTACTAGAGTCTTCCCTCCAAAATTAACTTTATTTTATATAAACCTGTTGATGCATATATTATCTCCTCTGACTAGACTGAAAGTTCTTTGAGGTCAGTGACTGTTAAACTGTTAATGCCTTTGTATCTGCAGCAACTAGGACATTGCCTGTCCTAGAGAAGGTACTTCATAAATGTTTGATTGATTAATTGATGCTAAAGCCCTATTCAGTTATGATCCTTTGTCTTTACCCAGACTTAGAACAGGAAGATTGTACTATGTGCCAGGTATTATGCTGGACACTGGAAATACCAATATAACCAAAGCAGTCCCACTCTTGAGGAGCTTACATTCTATTGAGGCAGAAAGCAGGTAAATAAATATAAAACATTTTGAGGGAGGGAAGATACTCAACTGAAAGAGATGAAATAACGTCAGATGATTGTGGCTCCTCTCTCAAAGGAACTGAGGTTTCCTAGGCTGGAGAAAAGTCAGGGGGGGAGATGAGGGAGCGATGGCTGTGCTCACATATCTTGAAGGATATCATGTAGAAAAAGGATTAAACTTGTTCTCCTTGACTACAGAAGTAAGAACCAAGAGTAAGAGGTTCAAGTTGCAAAGAGCCAGATATATTCTTGATGCCTTAGGAGGTGATGGGCTTCCTCTCATTGAGGGTCCAGAATCAGAGATTCCCAATCTTATTTGCCTTACTGCCCCCCTTTCAATAGAATTACTCAGTGCTTCCTGGTTTAAGCCTTTAATTTTTTTAATTACCATCTCCTTAGGTTCCTACCCCCCCCGGTTCATTTCAGTGCCCCCCAGGAATTGGCATCAACCACTTTGAGAACCTATGGTCCAGATGATCACTTATTGGGTTTGTTAGAGAAGATTCTCTTTGGGGTATGGGTTGAACTACATGGCTGCAGAGATCCCTTCCAACTCTCTGGCTCTGTGAATCTGTAATTTTGCAGAAGGGGAGAATGATAGAAGCAAAAGACCAGTGAACTTAAAGTCAGAAGACTAGTGTTTAAGTCCCTTCCTTGCTTCTTAACCATCTGTGTGACCTTGAGCAAATTACTTTTCCTAAGCTTTCATTTCCTATCTGTGGAAAGAGAATGCATGTACAAATTATTTAATTTGTGTTGGTCAATTGAGATTGTGTATGTCCAATGTTGGAGACACAATATAATGTTACTGAAAAAAGCACTGGATCAGAGAACCTACATTTAAATCCTGGCTTTGCTACTTCCCACTTTAGGTCACTTGACATTTCTAGGCCTTACTTTCCTTAGGTATCAAATAATAAGGTTGAATCAAATGACCTCTGAAGTCCCTTCAAACTTAAACCCCAAAATCTTATGAACAAAGAAAGTGAAATATAAATGTTAAAATAATGATAGCTAATAATGATAGTTGATTTTACCACTTGACTAAAGACAGAAAGATCATATTTTGATTTCTCCTTTGAAATTCATTCAGCCAGATCTAAATTTCTTTCTAGCTGGTACTTTTAAATTTCCAAATGAACTTCCTAAAGGTTCTGGGGCAAATTCCAAACCTATCTATTGATAGTAGCCTTTGAATGAAATCCATTACTACCATAATGTAAAGAAAAATAAATATTTCATTGAAAAGCCTTTAGCCATATTTGTATTTCCAAACTGTTAGAAATCTTGGAGGTGTGTGTGTGTGTGTGTGTGTGTCTTTATCTTAGTTTGAACTTAGACCATAGCACATATGACAAAACTTTGTGGAAGAGGCAGATGGATATTAATACCCCCTTGATAGAAAGCTTGAATTCCTTGATGAAGGAAAAAAAAGAGAGAGTACTCATGTTTCCACTGGATATAATAACTGCAGAGTGATGCCACTCATCAAATTTCTAAGGCACATTTCTATCCATAATTAATTAAATCTTCTCCATGGGAAAACAGGGAAATAGCCATGAGGTTAATATCTATGAGATCATTTCCCCCAAAACTGACACATGGTGGATTAAAAAAACCACTAAAATCTTCCGTTAAAAATTTAAACTAATAAGCCAGTTTTGTAATTTATCATCTGTTTTACTAATGCAATGGAATATAAATCTATCTATAGGTTCTTCAGGCAATTTAATTGATAACTGAGTTCAACAAAGATTTATTGTTGGTTGGAAAGTGTGCAAAGCTAGGCAAACAAAGAAGAAAAATAACAGTCAGTGTCTTCAAGAAGTTTAAAATCTTGTAGGCAAACATTTACCAAGAACCTTTAAATAAAGAATGTTGAAATGGTCTTTTTTCAATTTCACAGGAAACAGAAGACATATCCATACTAATATAAGGTTTTTGTTGTGGTGGGTTTTTGTCTGACCAGTGACTTCATCAGTGTATGGGGAACTCTAGGAGAGAAATTTCTCTCAGATCTGCAGCCATCCAGCACTTTACGGTAAGAGATTGGTCCAAACCCTGGGAGATTAAGGAAGTTTTCTCATTTTATGTGCATCACCGAGTGGACTTGTATCCAAGGCTTCCTGACTCTTAAGGTGAAGTTCTCTATCTGTTATGTTATGCTGCCTTTCATTGATTTAAATAAACTCACAAATTCAGAAGAATTAAGAGAAATACTTTCTGAATAAGTGAAAATGTAAACTACAAAATTTGTTTGCAATAGGGATTTAAAGAAGAAACACAACTGTAATCCTCTAAGTATATTATCTTACTGAACTAGGGTGTGTTGCTTAGTAGGGTAAGTAAATGAATGAATTTATAACAATAAATAAATTTATAAGCACTAAGCTAAGTGATGAGGAATACCAATAGAAAAATGAATTAGTCTTTGCTATCAAGGACCTCACATTCTAATAGAGGGAGACAATATATAAAGATGAGTTCAGTTATAAATCAGATGTGAGCACAAAAAAAAACAGTAAGATCTATGACCTTTTGGGTGGAAGAGTATAACATAACAAGACCCAGTGTTCTTAGGTCATGGCAGCAGATCAGATGATAAGCCACAGGGGCAGGGAAGCGCAGATGGCAGTACCCAGGATTCTGGAGGATGCATTAGCAGGCCCATCTCTAAAGATAATATCAGAATAGTTTTACCAGTGAAAAAGTAGAGAAATAGATCAATGGAACACAGTAGGCAAAGAAGAATCAGAAACAATAGAACTCAATAAAGTAGATAACTTTATAACTTGATAAGATTTTATAAAAACTGCTGGAGAAATTGGAAAGCAATATGGCAGAAATTAGACTTAGACCAGCACCTTACATATTCCGCAGTACATTTTAAATAAATACATGACCTTGATGTTAAACATCATACTATAAAAAAGAAGAGAAACTGATTTTATCTTCATAGCCATAGATAGGAAATGTATTCTTAACCAAAAGAAAAAGAGATAGAGGCAATTACAAAAGAAAAAATACATAACCCTGATTACATGAAATTGAAAGTCTTCTCCATAAATAAAATTAATGCACCTAGAACAAGAAGGGAAGTGATCAAAGAGAAAAAAAATCTTGAGTCAAATTTCTCTGATAATAGTTTGGTATACAAGATATACAAACAATTAACAAACATATATATACATATATATGTGCATATATACATATATATATATGAGTAATAGCCATTTTCCAATAGGTAAGTAGTCAAAGGATATGAACAAACAGATCTCAAAAGAGTTGCAAATATTCACAACCACAGGGGAAAATGTGTTCCAAATCATTAAAAAAAAGAGAAATGCACATCAAAACAGCCCTGGAGTTTTACCTCACATCCTACAAAGTGGCCAAAAAATGACCAAAAAATGGCAATAATCAATGTTAGAAGGTTTCTTTTGTATATATCTTGCATAGGATTATCTTGGCATTGTCAAAGAGAACAAGAAGCTGAAGGAGTCCTCCTGCTGGTCTGGGCTGAAATCATGCAAGCATTTCCCTTCTCAGTCCTTCAAGGGACTTAGCCCCATGCCATGGACAAGCAGAGGGGTTAGACCAGAGGTGTGGAATATGTTACCTCAGGGCCACATGTGGCCCTCTAGGTCCTCAAGTGAGGAACTTTGGCCATATCGAAACTTCACAGAACAAATCCCCCTAATAAAAGGATTGTTCTTTAAAACTTGGACTCAGTCAAAAGCCTACACCCAAGGATGTAGAAGGCCATATGTGGCCTCAAGGTCACAGGTTCCCTACCCCTGGGTTAGACTCATCCTCTCTACCTTAGGGATTGTAAAAATTTAAGAGAGACATCAACGGTGCCAAAGAGAACATGGAAGTGGAAGAGAAGCAGAAACCACTGTGACAAGCAGAGAAAGATGACATGGAAGGCAGTGCCACAGGGACACAGTACCAAACTCCAATACTATAGCTGTGTCTGAATTGTGAACTTGTAGTGTTGGGACAGATACTGTCTTTTCCACTCCTTTTTCCCCTGGAATATGTATATCTCTTTTTCTTAAAAGTTTATCTTTTTGTTTATTTTATCTTTTAAGCATCATTAAAGCGACTAACCACAGCATTGATCATCTAAGTGTATCCTTGTTCACATGCAGCAAAGAAAATACTTAAGGAAGAAGGAGAATTCTGGAGTGGAAAAGGATAGACTTGAAGCTGTGACATTTTGCCAGAATAGTCCTCCAGCTGGGTCCCAGAAATCAAAGAAAGTTACTTTATTCGCATAATTCCAAATGATAGATGCACCAAACATAGTTGTTGGAGCTATATGATGGAACCACCATTTGGGGAAGCAATTTGGAATTATTCAAATAGAGTGACTAAAATGCCTTTGGAACCAAAGACTCCATTATTAGACTTATACTCCAAAGAAACCACTGATAAGAATTCCCCATATACACCAAAATATTTATAGCAGCACTTTTTGTGAAAGCAAAGAATTGGAATGGCCATTGCATATGCCCATCAGTTGGGGAATAGCTAAACCAATTTTGGTACATGAATGTAATGGAATATTATTGTGGCATTGGAAATGATTTGTATGGTAAATACAAACTGATGCAGAGCAAAGTAAGCAGAGCCAAATAAACAATATACACAGTAACTACAACAATGTAAGTGGAAAGAATGATAACACACAGTAAATGTAAAAAAAAATAAAGATCAAGCACTACTCAAATGAAAAGATATGAGAATACATCCCCAACCCACCCTTTGTGGAGGTGGAAGATCCATGGATACTACATATTGCACATGTCTTCGGACTTTTTCCAATGTACCAATCAATTGTGCTGTTTTTTTTTCCTCCCTAAAAAATACTGTTTGTTATATGAGATGGCTATCTGGAAGGGGTAAAGGAAGGATACTTGGGATAGCTATGATGATGAAAGAAACAGAAGAATCAATAAAAACTTATTTTGAAAAAAAATAATGGCTTGTAAAAAGTAGTTTCAAAGCACTATTTTAGTGCTCATCCCTGTTCACGTTGTAGTTAATTTTTGGTATGTAAGTGGATACTGTTCTAAAGTATATGAAAACTGTTCTCTTAGTAAAGAAAACTGTTCTCTACTTATAATCTTTACAGGAAGCCTGGTATAGTAGATAACCAGCCTACAGGGACAAATAGCCAACTTTGGATAAAAGACCAAGATTCAATTCCTGATTCTGGCATGCGCTAACCATGGGCAAGCCATTTAACCACTCACTCATGGTCTTAGGAAAGTTTCTAAGACTAAGTTGAATACAAATTTTAGATCTGTGTTTGTAAAGGGATATTGCTCACTGGGACTTCCCTACAATGAGTGAAATTACAGATCCAAACCAAAAAAAAAACCCAAAATTTTACTTATATTCTTCATTGACTAAGAAACCCACTACCTCTAATTTAATTTGCTGATAGCACATGTGTAAACTTCAGTCTTCCCCAAGTGGCAAGACAATCACCTCACACCTGGACTATCACAATAGCCTTCTGGTTACTCTCCCTGCCTCGAATCTCTCCCTACTCCATAGACCCATGTAAAGCTGAGATCTGACCATATCAGCCCCACTCTCTGCACCCTCCCCCATTCAACAAACTCCAGTGGCTCCTTATCACTCCAAGATGAAATACAAAATCCTCTATTTGGTTTTTAAAGCCTTTCATAATCTGGCCCTTTCTTACCTTTCCAGTCTTACTTATTTTACTCACCTTCACATACTGCAATGACACTGGTCTCCTTACTGTTCCTCACACATGATACACCCTCTCTCAACTTCAAGAGTTCCTTCCCTTCCAGTTCAAGTTCCATAGTCCTATCCTCCTAAATGTCAAGTGAAATCAAAATGAATTAATTTCTACTGTACAAAATAATCACTATGCAGTGTCATATGTTGAGCAAGTATACAATACTCATATCAAACACACACATATAGCACAAAACACATTTAGAATACTGACAACAAAACTGTACAACCTTTAGCATAATTTCAGTTCATTGAAATGAAAAACAAATGACTGGAAAAATACTCTAACTCCTTATTCCCTGTGCACACAAATAGAATCTTCTTTTGACTAATGCCTTCAATTCTATATAACCATCTCCATGTCCTAGGCAAAAGTCCATACTAAGCACATGTCTAAAACCACACTTATCATCTTTCCCTAAATCCAAGTCCCCTCTGTACTTTATATTCTGTCAATCTATCCATCATCTGCTGAAGCACAAAGGCTTGAAGCTTTAGGTCATCCTTGATGTTTCCCTTTTTCCCTCCCACCTTAGTCTTCCATCTCATTAGTCAGCAGGTCCCATCAATTCTTCCTCCATAACGTCTCTTGCAGGGGTGCGCTGATAAGTGATTAAGAAACCGTTCTTCCCCAAAATGTACATATGACACAATTGTTAATTTAATCTGCATTATTAAGGTTTTCTTCATCACTTTCATCATTCTAGACAATGAACGAAACAATAATTAAAGTCTGTTTTGTAGTGTTTGTGGATTTCTGGGGTGTAAATGGTCACACTGAAACTTTAACTAAAGATTCTTGGGAGCTTTTCAAGCTCACTGCAGAATACTCCCTACCTCTGTCTCTTCTATGCAATTCCCATTGCCACTACCCTAATCTGAGTCCTAATCCTTATTCTTTTGTTCCCACTTAATAGTATTTTATTTTTCCCAATTACATGTAAAGATAGTCTTCAACATTCACTTTTGTAAGATTTTGAGTTCCAAGGTTTTTTTCTCCCTCCTCTCCCCCCTCCCAAAGACAGCAAGCAATCTAATATAGGCTACATGTACAATCATATTAAACATATTTCCACATTAGTCATGTTGTGAAAAAAGAAACAGAACAAAAGGGGAAAACCACAAGAAAGAAAAAAAGAGAAAATAGCATGCTTCAATCTGTATTCAGACTCCATAGTTCTTTCTCTGGGTGTGGATAAATTTTCCATCATGAGTTACTTGGAATTGTCTTAGATCATTGTATTGCTAAGAACTAAGTCTATCAGAGTTGATCATTGCACAGTGTTTCTGTTACTGACTTCATTCAGCATCAGTTGATTTAAGTCTTTCCAGGTTTTTCTGAAATCTACCTGCTCATCATTTTTTATAGTACAATAGTATTCCATTACATTCATATACCACAATTTGTTTAGCCATTCCCCAATTGATGGACATCCCCTCAATTTTTAATCCTTTGTCACCAGAAAAAGAACTGCTATAAATATTTTGTACATGTGGATTCTTTTCCCTTTTTATGATCTCTTTGGGATACGAACCCAGTAATGGTTCTAATTCTTATACTACTTCAATAGTTTTCTAACCTCTAATCTCTCCATCCTAGTATCCTATACACTTGTACCAGATTAATCTTTGAAAACTCTTATGCCTTAGATTATTTTGTCAACTTTGTAAAGGATGAATTGGAGGATGAAACTGATGGGGATCAAACAATTATAATAGTACAAACAAGAAATTATAAAAACCTTAATTATGGTGATGGCTTTGGGAGACAAGAGAATAAGACAGGGAAGATGTTGCGGGGGAGAAATTGGCAGGGCTTGGTCACTAATTAGCTATGGGATGAAGGAAGTGCTCTGAAGGAGAGGAAAGAGTCAGTTACACAAGGTTACAAATAATATAGGTGAATATACCTGGCTGACTAGGAGGATGCTGATAACTTCAACAGAAATTTGGAAGTACAGTAGATTTATAAGTTTTGGGTAAAAGATAAATCCATAATAGTCATTAGAGGACAGAAATGACATAGTTAAAGCAGTCCTGGATTTAAAGTTAAAAAAAATATTTTGGTCACAGATCTGAAGCTTACTACCTTTGTGTTTATGGGCAAATCTCTTAGTCTCTTTGAGTCTCATAAGTAAAATGGGATTGATAATTACATTATCTCATAGAGTTATTGTGCGAAAAAAACTAAATCCTAAAGCACATTATAAATATAAATATTTATTATTAACAAAATTGAACTTATGTTTCCCCCTAAATTTGCTCCTTCTTTTGCCTTCACTTTTCTGTCTATGACACCGCCATTCTCTCAGACTCTCATGTTTGAAACTTTTTATTAATCTTCATTGACAATTGATTACCAGGTCTTGATAATTTTACTTCTTCAATATCTCTATCCATCCCCTCCCCTACTACCACTTGCCTCCTAATATAAACATCATAGAACTAAAACTGGAAGGGAACTCAGAGACTGCCTAATCCAGCCCTTTTTTACAACTAAGAAATTGAGTGTGAGTGGCTTGCTCAAAATCATCAGATAATAATCGTCAGAAGTGGGATTCAAACCCAGGTCCTCTGACTCCTGAATCAGTCCCTTTTTCCCTTAACCCAAACTGCCTCCATTCCCATGCTTTTCTATTGTTCAGGCATTTCAGTTATGTCCAACTTTTCATGATCCCATTTGGGTTTTCTTTTCTTTTGCTTTTTGGAGGGGGGAGGGCAGGGCAATTGGGGTTAAGTGATTTACACAAGGTCACATGGCTATAGTAAGTGTTAAGTGTCTGAGGCCACATTTGAACTCACTTCCTCCTGACTCCAGGGCTGGTGCTGTATTTACTGTGCCACCTAGCTGCCCTGATTTGGGGTTTTCTTGGCAAAGATACTGAAGCAGTTTGCCATTTCTCTCTCCAGCTCATTTTACAGATAAGGAAACTGAGGCAAACAGAATTAAGTGACTTGCCCAGGGTAACACAACTAGTAAGTGTCTAAGGCCAAATTTGAACTCAGGAAGATGAATCTTCCTGACTTCAGGCCCAACACTCTCCACTGTACCACCTAGCTCCCCAATTCTCATGCTAGTGGATTCCTAAAACATCCACATTATAGGTCTAT
The DNA here is from genome assembly GCF_028583685.1 of Petaurus breviceps papuanus. Lineage (NCBI taxonomy): Eukaryota > Metazoa > Chordata > Mammalia > Diprotodontia > Petauridae > Petaurus > Petaurus breviceps. The sequence continues at coordinate 2,789,478 of NW_027187302.1, forward strand.
CCCTGCTCTCTCTCCCTTTTCAATCCATCTTATATCACCACAAGACTAATGTTCATTCAGCATTGATATGGTCAAACACTTCTCTGCTCAAAAATCTCTAGTGGTACCCTATCCTAGGTGGTACAGTGGATAGGGTGTCAGGCCTGGATTCAGGAAGACCTGAGTTCAAATCCACCCTTAGACACTCTCTGTGTGGCCCTGGGAAAGTCACTTAACCCTGTTTGCCTCAGTTGCTCATCTGGGAAATTGAGCTGGAGAAGGAAACATCAAACTGCTCCAGTGTTTTTGCCAAGAAAACTCGAAATGGGGTCACAAAGTATTGGACATGACTGAAAAAGGACTGAATAGCAACTACCTGGGTCAGCACTCTACTTTGACAGCAGTTACTCAAAATTCTAAAAGCAGAATGTACTAGAAAAAACCATGGATTTGGGTTGAGAAGCTAAGTCTGAGTCTTAAGTCCACCATTTACTATGCATGTGACCTTGAATAAATCACTCAGCCTCCTTGGGTCCTAGTTTCCTCATCTGTAAAATGAGGGAGTTGGACAAGAAATCTCTAAGGTGCCTTGCGGTTCTGACATACTCTGGCTCTACATCAAAGCATTTTTTAAACTGTAAAGCGTTCTATCAAAGGAAGGCATGATGGCAGAGGAACAGCAAATTGAATGAAAAATCCTGACCAACAGCAACATTAAAAAATCCTTCTCTATTCAGAAGTCTGTCCATTTTATGACAACATCATCCTTTCCACGAAGTATTTACAAACAGCTGATGTATACTGTTAAATATTCTTTATGATTTTCTTAAAATTTATGCAATATTTGAGATCTCTTTTGGAGGCAAAGGGAAAAGGTTACAAAAGGTTTTTCTTTTTTGGTAGAAAAAAATTGCTGACTTTGAGCAATAGGCAAACTATAACAGCAAGCCAAAATGAAATGAATTACTATGTAGAGCAAAGAAAGGAGATGGAGGGAATCATAAAATCTGAAAGAGCCTTGTCTCCTTCAAGCCCCCTGCTCCATCATCCGTCCACCCAATCTATTTTTATTGGACGCAACTGAAAGCAATACAGTTGGCAAATAAAGTACCTACTAGAACATTCTGGCCTACTTCATGCAGCTTCCATGTTATTGCTTTGACCTGTCCCATGTAGCTCCACATTTAAGTAGTTAATGGGGTCCATTGGAATAGCCCTTATTGTGAATGAAATTGGAATGATCACACAGACACATGCGGCACTAACCCCAAACAGCTGACAATCACGGCAATCAGCAACATCTTTCCTACAGATGTAGGGGAAGCCAGCTGTGCCAATTATGCTGTAATGATGAGAAGAGGGATGCTAGCTGGGGAATTCTCATTTCATGTCTTGTTTGAGAAAGAACCCCTTAAAGAAGTGCAGTGTGCTGTATATATTGTAGTCTCCTGTCACTACTCTTGGCCCAAGCGAAGCTCCTTTGGACTAGAGAGATCATTCATGTCTGTGATCTTAGATCAGAGTGTATGTAAACTGCCACGTATGAAGCCCACAATTCTTTAATACTCACATCATCGTAGATCTATTCAAGTCAATTAATTAATTGTTTACTGTGCCAGGCACTGAGAGTGATGCCAAGTTTAAATAAGATATCCACTGCCTTCTACTAGTTGAGGAGATAGGTTGAAGCAGGATAGTATGTGTTAGAGCTAGAGTCAGAAAGACTTGGGACAAATCTCACTTTAAGCATTTCTTTATCTTTGTGACCCTAAGCAAGTCACTTAATCACCCCAAATCTCATCTTCCACATCTGTAAAATGGAGATGATAAAATCTGCAGCTATATTCTCAAAGAATTTTTGTTATTCTTCTAGACAGATGATTTCATAGGTATAGGGAGCTCCCACTGTGATCCATCTACAACTTGGAGTCATTGGCAAGGGTAATGAAAGTTTCAAATGACTTGCTCTGGTTCACAGTCAGAATGTATCATAGATGGAATTTGAGCCCAGATATTCCTGCTTACAAATCCAATACTTTATACCCTGTATGACAGGGTTATTATCAGGATCAAATTAGATAATGCGTATGACAAGTTTCACAAACACTAAAATGCCACATAAATGTCAATAGATATCGTCACTTGAAATCAGAACACTGGTTTCAAATCCTGGATCTGCCATTTACTATTTGGTCTCAGTTTCTTCATATAACAATCAATCAATAAACATTTGTTAAGTACCTATTATGTGTGCCAAGTACTAGAGATACAAAGTGCTAAGCACTAGAAATACAAAAAGAAGCAAAAGACAGTCTCTGCCCTCAAGGAGCTTACAATCTAATGGCAGAGATGGGGAGAACATGTAAACAAATATATACAAAGTAAATTATATACAGTATAAATAGGAAATGATTAACAGAGGGATAAGACAGGTTGGGGAAGGTTTACTGTAAAAGGTGGAATTATATATAAAATGAGAGTTAGAATAGATGATCATGAAGGATCTAAATCAATAACCCTATAATCCTATGACTTATAATCCAAAACAATATATATGTGCATGAAGAGAGGTACCCAAAAATATTCTTTGAGTTATGAAGGAGGTGGAAATCACTACTAATCAGGAGATTCAGGGGAGACTTCATGGATGTAGTGGCCTTTAAATTAAATTTAAAAGAATCAGAAGTGGATGGAAAGAGAGAAGAGAGTATTCCAAGTAAAAAATTGCATGGAGGTAGAAAAGTGAGAGTATCAGAGATGTCAAATAATCTAGTTTGGTTGGACCATTGATTCCTTGGTGGAGAGTACCATGAAATAAGGATGAAAAAGTAGGGCATACCAGATTAGAGGATCTTGAACTTGACTTGACAGGGGTCCCTTAAAGGGTTTTGAGCAGAAGAGTAATACGATCTGATAAAGATAATCATGGCAGTTATTTCTGCTAAATTTACAGGATGCTTCAGTGACTGAGAAACAGCTAAGCTTAGCACCTAGATAAGAAGAATAATTAGTTAAAACAAGATACCTGGTTTCCTTGCCTGATGGCTCCCACACATGAGTTTTTCACTGGTCTAAACTTATCCGGCTCTTTTCCACCCACCCCACTTCATCTCCCACAAATACCCACACAGTTTCTTAAGCAGTTATTTCATGACATCCGAGGGTCTCCAACTATGTCTTTCCACCATGTAACTGAATTAAGAAAGTGTTTCTTTACAAATGCCCTGGGTATAAATATTTCTAGTTATGGCTCTGGTAGGAAGACCTGTTAGGAACCTATTGTACTAATCCAGGTGAATCAGGCCAATGAATTACCCCAGAGTGGTAACAATAATATATGCCTCAACTTTTAAAGTCAGTTCCTTAATAACAATACTAGTGATTTTGAATATTTATCCATGAATAGAAGGTGACAGAGAAGTAAAAAACTTTAAACTTTTAGTTGCCCGGAACCTGAGTTTGCTTTCCTTATTACCCTTTTAGAGGAAAGAGTCATCAACAATTAGAACCACAAGGATTTCACTAACAAAGCAGCTTCCAGGATATATGTTCGTGCTGGTGTTAGCACAAATTCAGTCTAATTTTCTACATCTAAAGTTCTGGATCACTATAACTGATATTTGGAAATATGATAACTCCAGGGTCCTGAAGGATTTTCAAGCAAAGTATATGCATATATACATATAGGTATTTGTGTGTGTATATATATATATATATATATATATATACATATATATGCGTGTGTGTATACAAATACATGTATATATCTCTGTGACAAATATATGTGTATGTAGATGTTCAGTCATTTTTTTAGTTATGTCTGCTTCTCATAGCCTCATCCAGGGTCTTCTTGGAAAAGATATTGAAGTTGTTTGCCAATTCCATTTCAATTCATTTTACATATGAGGAAACTGAAGCAAATAGGGTTAAGTGACCTGTCCAAGGTCACACAGCTAGCAAGTGTCTAAGGCTGCATTTGAACCCAGGTCTTCCTGACTCCAAGGCCATATCCACTGTGCCACCTAGCTGCCCCTGTGTGTATAGCTAGATAGATGATAAATCTGGAAGAAACAAGTATTTATCTAGCTAATACTATATGCCAGGCACTGTGTTAAATTCTTCATAAATATCTCATCTGATCCTCACAACTCTGGGAGGTAGGTGTTTTTATTATCCCTATTTTACAGTTGAGCAACCGGAATCAGTTTAGTGATTTGTCCACAGTCACAAAGTTAGTGTCTGAGGTTGGATTTGAACTCAAGACTTCCTGACTCCAGTCCCAGCCTCTATTTGACTGTATCACCTAGCCATGAGATGATGATGATGATGATGATGATGATGATGATGATGATGATGATGATGATGATGATGATGATGAGTAAACTTGTGATTTCACCACTGTAAAGAATCCTCAGCTGAGCAAATACCCAGCACCAAGGCAGGTCAGCACCTATTCAGTTACCTACAATCTTAGAGAGCTGCCTAAAACCCTGAGAGGTTAAGGTATTTGCAAGGGTCACACAGCCAATATGTCAAAGGTTGAGCTTGAACCTAGGTCTTTCTTGCTCTAAGACTAGTTATCTATCTAGTATGCCATGTTGAATCTAATGTATGATATGTGTGTGTGTGTAATCTACTTACCAAGATAGGAAAATAAGCTAATGAGTTTTTAAATGCTTTGAACATGAACTGAAATTAAAAGAAGATTCTTACTAAAGTTCAATCAGAAAACACAGTTCATAAGACACTCCCTTTCCCCATTTTCTGAGAATTTGCATCAACTCCAATTCTCCTGTCTATATATAACTGTGTAGTTCATGTGGCATTAGGTTGGGACCCAGTGTTTGTTTAATGAGTACTCAGCTAAATTTTTTGGTGCAGTTCTATAGAAAAATTCAGGTTTAACCTAGAGAGTGGTCATCTGGCCTTTAAAAAGGGGGCCATTTAAAGTAAGCTGCCAAGTTCACAATGACTCCCAGGTTCTGCATCTAGGGGGACATTTTATAGCCATATGACCCACTAGGAAGTCTTATGGGGAAAATACCTGAAATCTCACAGCTGTTTCAGAAATATAGATGTTTTAACTCTTTTCTAACGCTCTTTTGCATTAGCTTATAAAACTTGTAGGTGTATATTGGACTCATTAAACTGAGGGAATCCTAAACACTGTTTTGATCAAGGCATGGTGCTGACAGGCATTATGTATTATGTGAGCTTCCCCATGTCATTCTGCCAACTTACTTCCATCTTAATCCAAAACATGCCCAGCTATTTGAACATTAAGCCTCCCTGGAAGAGAGACTGCTAATCATACCAGCTCATGCGGTCTTTCTGTGATGTGGGCATATTTCCACAGGAGACCCAGTAGAGACCTAACAAATTTATTTTCATGTCTTCCTTTGAAATTTTCCCAAATCACATTTCCAGAGATAGCCCAGTGGCCAGACAGACCATTGTCTATCCAGTGACAGACAGTGAAAGCAGGTAGAAGATGACGGCCTCTACTACCTGCTGGCTTAACAGCTGTTAAATTCCAGATCCATCACTTGCTAAACAAAGAAACGCAGTCTTTACAATTCAACCAAAGCTGTTTCATGAAGAAACCAATGGGAACATTGCTCCATTCTAAAGAATCCACTCAGTGCAACGCAGATCAAATTGAGCCTTTATACAAGCAGATATTTCCAAATCACCATCTTTGTTAAAAGGTCTGCAGAATGGACCCACATAAAATACCCATGCAATTTCAGGTCAACAAATTGGCAAATCAAGATTATTAGTGAGTGTATAGCAAAATGGTAGACAGATACCCAACATAGAACCCCTCACAGTTTCTTTTCTTCTAGAGTCAGTGAGATAGAATGTTTATAACGAAGTTAATATAGCAAAGAAGAAACAAATAAGAACTTGAAATCTGATGGAAAGTATCCATGCAGGAAATAAGAAAACCTGCTAAAGCACAGTTTAAAATAAGGTTTAAATGAGTTTAAGATATATTTTGGAGGTGGAGGCATCCAAGAAATGCTGTCATGAGTCATAGATGAAGATGTATGATGAGATGAAGTCAAAGTGGTCTATGGTGAAGTAAATAGGCACCTAATTAAGAGAAATTCCTTATAATTAAATGAGTTCATCCATTAGAAGAAATCCAGGGTCAGAATCTGGGATCCAGAAGGTGCTCATAATGGAAAAACAGCGGACATCTCTCTTTTCTTAAAAGAGAGAGACCATTTCAGAGATAAAGAAAGACAACACTTTTTTTGGATCAATATTTTGCCAATTTTGCCAATATTTTGTCATACTCCATTTGCTCACTTTCTCATCTCTATATAATATTTATGAGGAGGATCTATATGTATATTAAGGGTATTCTTTATGAAAACACCCAAAAAACAGTTGGGATTTAAAATTTAATTTTTTTACAATTGACCACATTTTCACAGACCCACAAGTGACAAAATAGATGTTAATTAATCCATATACCCTCTTCTCTTTTCTGACAGCCACTACCCTGTTGCAAGCTCTTATGTTTATACTATTGCAATAGCTTCTTAATTGGTCTCCCTGCCTCAATTCTCTGTCCACTCCATTCTATCTTTCACTCAGCTGTCAAAGTAATCTTTCTAAAGCATATGTCTGATCATATCACCTTTCCATTCGACAAACTCCAGTAGTTCCATATTACCTCCAGGATTAGATATGAAATTCTGTGTTCTGGCATTCAAAGCTTCTCAAAACTTGCCCTTCTATCCTACCTTTCCAATCTTCTTATGCCCACTTCACCCTCTCCCAATTATCTTTGATTCAGTGACACTAACCCCCTTACTCTTCCTCAAACAAAATGCTCCCTCTCCCAAATGCAATAGTTTCACTAGCCATCCCCCAAGTTTAGAGTGCTCTTTCTCCTCATCTCCACCTCCTGGTTTTCCCCTCTTCCTTCAAGCCCCCATTAAAAGCCCACCTTCTACAAGAAGCATTTTCCAGTACCTTAGTGCCTTCCTTTTTATTGATTATTTCAAATTGCTCCTGTATGTAGCTTATTTGTACTTAAACTGCTTGAGAGCAGGGACTGTCCTTTGTCTTTCTTTGTATCCCCAGTGCTTAGAGCAGTGTCTAGCGTATAATAGACAAATATTTAATGCATGTTAATTGTTGATCATTGACACATGTTTATTTCCACATCTTACATAAATTTCTTAACTTTTCATAATGTTTGGCATGGTATAAGGTCATGCTTCCAAATTACATCTCCATTTTGGGAATTTCTGAAATTCTTTATCTATAAATATGACCTTATATTATGGCAAACATCATGAAATTTCCTACTGTCACAAATTAAAATTATGTCAAGATTTTGTTTGTCACAAGTAATTATCAATACAGAATGAAATGTTAGAATAAAGTCTGAAATGCCAGTCTATACTGCCAGGTATTGCTTCTTGGGACAGAGTAAATTATGAAAAGGAATTTTAACTGCTCAAATAGCCCTTTATATGGATATACATATCACATATACACACATACATACATGTGTGTATATATACATACATGCATATATGTGTGTAAAATTATTCTACATATACTTCTATTTATCTCTTTCTATGGATACAGATAGTGTCTTTCTTCATATGTCCTTTATTTTTAATTTGTGTATTTATAGTAGTCAAAGTGACAGTCGCTCAAAGTTGTTCTTAAAACAATATTGCTATTACTGCATACAATGTTCTCTTGGCTCTGCTCATTTCACTCTTCACCATTTCATGTAAGTCTTTCCATGCTTACTGAGTTCATCATTTCTTATGTAGCTTTATTATATATTTAAAAGGAAAAGCAAGTTGTCCATAAAAGATTTTCAGTTTCATGTGCAAACATATTTTTTTTTATTATACTATGTTATGGAAGTGCTTCTTTTGTTCCACAAATTAAAAATTAAGTAAATAAATAGACTTTCTTTACAAAGAACCCACAGAATTTAGAGGAAAGTAGGCTCAATCTCAGAAGCACATGTGACAAAGGAATAACACACTTCCTTGTGGACAAAAATTCTCTTCTCTGGTTTGTGGAGTATTCAAGAAGGGCCCCCTTAAGCATGATTTAATTTCTTTACTGTGTTCTTTGTAGAGTCATGAATTGACATACAGACTGTCTTTGGCTACCAATGCAAACAATGCTGTGACTTATCCAAGGATGTCTATGGTGACCTAGAGGACACAAATAGGAACACTAATATATATATATATATATATATATATATATATATATATGTGTGTGTGTGTGTGTGTGTATTTATGTGTGTATGTACACATGCATACATGTATGTATACACACATACATATGAATGAATGACATAGCCAGTGTGGGAATTTATTTTTGTGTGACTATACATGTTTGTAATAGGAGTCTGGAGTGGGGGAGGGGTATGAAGGTAGGAGAGAAAGAACATAGACCTGATAATAAAAGAAAAAAAATTTTTTAAGGAAAAAAGAAAGAGAATGGTGCAAAAGAGAAAGGAAATGATTGAAGAAGCAAGATTTTTTTTTTTTACTCTAACAAGTAAGATGTTTTGCTATCATTAAGGGCATTCTTAAGCTTCAGCAAATAAAACACATTTGAAATTTCAGAAAAATAAAATAAAAAGCTACAAATACCCTGAGGCCTACAAAAAGTAATCTCCTTCCTTTTCTGTTGCTCCTACCCACCACTCTTGTCTACTGCTTTTTTCACCACGACTTCCTCCCAATCCACTTATTCATCTTGTGAGTGGATCCCTGACCCAGAATATGAAGTACAATGGCAGTTAGAATTTATACATCTCTGCTTTTGCAAACAGTCTTCCATTAACATTTTCTTTTACTATGAGACTCCAATTTAATAGGAATTGGAGTGGTGGGGGGGGAGACATTTTTCTTTTTATTTATACATTCCATAAAGGAAGCTGGCCAAGGGAATCTGAGGAAAGAACAGAAGCAAGTGGACTAATTCCTATGTTCCCATTTTATCAACACTGGCCATCCAAGAGTCAGAGTTCCTGAACTCTGACCTAAGTGACTCTGGGCAGACAAGGACTGTTAACACACATTGCTTGTATCAGAGCACATCTAGAAATATTAAAAATTCTCATTTATTTATCATTTTAAGTTTTACAACATATTTTCCTCACAATAAGGAGGTAGTGCACCATGCTGTCATACTGGAATGAGGAGACTGAGCTGGAAGACGCCACCAATCTGCTGTCCTAGGCAGTCAGAGAGGCTTACACAGAGAACATAAGAGTAGTCAGTACCACAGAGAGATACTGGAGGACTATACTGGTATCTAATCATCTGCTTTCATGAACAAAACTCCTTTCATCCCATTATGTTCTTCAGGAACTCATTCTCTAATGATTAACCTATCCCTATCCTCTTTTAATCTCTTTATCCCAGGTTTAGTAAGCCCTCACCTGCTGAAGAGTAAACTTCTCATCTTAACCTCAGTTGTCCAATCCCTTATTCCCATCCACCTCAATCTTGCTCCCCTCTATGTCTCACCACAAAACTATCTTCCCTTTTAAGTATATCCCCTGCTCGCTAATTAACAAACTTCCTTTCAATTTCTTTCAAACATCTTCCTTTCCATCTTCTGGCAATCACTGCAACCTGACTTCCCCCTCACTGATACTAAATGTCTGCCCTCCCTTTCCAGTAGTGTTTGTACCTTTTCTCATACCCTACAGCTCAGTGGTCCTGATGAAAAAGTAGTAATGTTCCTCTATCCCCATTGCCACTTCTGGACTCTCTCTAACACTATCATTGAAAAACCTCTCCTCCTGTGAAGTTCATTATATTTAAGTATCATCCAATCGAGATCCTGATGGCTGTTATTTTTTTGATCAAGAAATTCTCCCTCTTTTCCCAAAAAGTCCAGTGTCAGGTTCATTGTGTCCCTCTCCAATTCAGTCCTCACCCTCATATTAGGGGGCTTCAATATAAATGCTGATATCAGGAACCTAAAGTTCCCAGGACCTACTCTACTCCACTCCACCTCATCTACACATAGGGATGGGTATAATTTTGATCCTACCATCACCCAGAAGCGTTCCACATTCATTTCCAGAACTCTGAAATTCCTTTATCTGACCATAATTTTCTATCATGCCTTTTTTCTTGGGTCTCACTTCTAAGCTTATTCTGTGTCCAGATTGGGACTTCTAATCCATTGATTCATCAGTACCCTCCCAGACTATCATCCCTGCTCTAATATTATTCCTTTCTTCCCAATTTCAACCCTAGAGTTTAGTTCAGATCTACACACCTATCTTGTCAAAGTCCAACCCTGGATTAATCCTCCCATCTGCCTCCTTCATTCCTACTCACAAGCAGCTGAATCAAGCAGAGGGAAATCACGCAACTTTGTTGACTGGATCTGCTACAAATTTGTTGGTTGGATTTCATTGCACCTTGAGTGAAGCAAGAAAATCCTACTCCTTCCTAATCTCTATTCTACTCACCACAGCAACTATTATAAACCTCTTCCCTCTTTTAAAATTATTTTGTTACATTTGTGTTCCAAACTGTTTCCCTCTTTTCCTCCCAACCTGATGCATTTTGACAAAGCTACATATGTGACACTATACATAGTACATAATATGTAGTCCCTTTTATCAGTTTTTTTTCCTCTGGAAGTGGATAGCATTGTCTTTCATAGGTCCTTTAGAGTTGATTTAAGTATTTATAGTACTCAGAATTGTTCACAATTATTCATCAAATAATATTGCTATATACAACATCCTCTTGATCCTGCTCACTTTACTTTTCATTATTTCATGCAAGTCTTTCCATGTTTTTCTAAATTCAACCAGATCATCATTTTTTACAACAGAATAGTATTCCATCATACTCATATACCACAATTTGTATAGCCATTACCCAATTTATGGGCATCCCCTCAATTTCCAGTTCTTTGCTGGAAATTCTTTTGTACAAAGAGAGCTACTGTTAATATTTTAGAATATATAAGTTCTTTTCCTTTTTCCTGATCACCTTGGAAGAAAGACCTAATAATGGTATTGTTGGGTCAAAGGGTATACACCGTTATATAAGTCTTTGGGCATAATTCCAGATTGCTCTCCAAAATGGTGTAGCAGCAAGCACCCCAGCATACCCAGGGTGGCTGCCAACACAGGTTCTTAGATTTGCTTTTCTAAAAGAAAGCAACTCAAAATGAGTTAACAATCTTGCTGTAATCAATCAAACATATATTGTTTACCTAGTTCAGGGGAAAAAGGTCAGCACCCCAAACTTCAGGGTATGCAGAGGTTACAAGCAGAAGTTACAAGACAGAGAAACATTTCAGCAGACAGGCTTCCAAACTGTCCAACCATTATATCCATCCATACCTAATCACAGTTACCAGAAAGGGAAGCATCAACATCTGGGTTTTCAAAGCCAGGGGGCTCTCAATGGCTGCCCAGAGTATCATCTGGTCAAATCACACAACACTTCTCAAAGTGAGCCCCAAAACAAAGTCTCACATCAGGGATTATATAGCTTTCTCTTGGGTCAGAGAATGTAACAACCCTCTTGACCCACTGCCCAATCACAATGAACCAAGGTGTGGGCATTCCTGAAAAACAAGCCTCCCACCACAGGCTCCAGGTGCACTTAACCTAGGGGCAGAAAAGATCTTAAAACTTTACATTCCTGGTAGAAGCACGACCCTCCCGCTGCTCCGGCTTCCACCCTCCCCAATCCATGTAAAAAGGGGACTCTAAACAAACTTTGGAGCTGCAGAACCCACAAAATGACACAGAGAAGCTAACCTCCCGCTGAGAACAGCCCGGCAGGCTGGCAGGAATCGGCCAGCGCAAAGCTCTGGGAGCGGAGCCCAGCCCCACCCGAGGCTTTAGCCCCAGGGCGGGCCTGACCAGCCGCCAGCCAGAGGGACTCCAGATCAGCAGCAGCTGTGGCCGTTTCCAGATTTATCAATACATAGATGAGAAGGACAAGTTCCAATAAGGAATAATAGCGGGCGACGGCGCGGTGGCCTGCGCGTGAAGGTGCGGCGGCGGCAGCGCGGAGGGCGCAGGCCGGGAAGGCGTGGCTGACACAGGCCTGGAAGGGGCCTGATCAACTTGGAGGGCAAGTCTTCCCACCAACCACAAAGTCCACTACCAGGCCTATCACCAAAGGGCTGGGACTGGAAAGAGCAAGGTAAGAAGCAAATACAGGGGCCCCTATACCGGACAGCAAACACTCCTGGGGCTACCACTTCATAGCCCAGAAATCTTTTTTTTTTAAAGCCCCTTTCAGGACCTCCAAAGACAAGGATGGCAGAGTGAACCCCACTTGCTCCAAACCCCCCCTCTGACCCTGAAAATATAGTAACTCTTGCCCCAGGGCAAAACCCTCTACAGTAAAGGCTTGGGATCCTAGAGGAAGGGTGTGGCTAGGACACTGCCTCAAAATGGGTAGAAAGCAGACTACAAAGACAAAGACTCTAGAGTCCTACTATCCTCAGAGGGAAGAACCAACCTCAGAGGGAGACACTGTGGACTCCACACCCACAGCTGAGACTTCAACAGGGAATGGATTGCAAGCACAGAAGGCTCTCCTAGATGAGATCAAAAGGAACTTTGAAAGCAAAATGAGAGAGATAGAAGACAAAATGAATAATTCTCTCAAAACGAAAATAGCAGAATTCGAAAAACATTATAATGAGGAAAACATCTCTCTAAAAAGAAAAGTGTATGATATGGAAAAGGAGCTTCAAAAATTAACCAAGGAAAATGATTTGCTAAAAACCAGAATTAAACAAATAGAAACAAATAACTCTATGAGGAATCAAGAATTAGCCAAGCAAAACAACAAAAATGAAAAATTAGAAAAAGAGGTAAAATACCTCAAAGAAAAAAATAACTGACCTGGAAAACAGATCCAGGAGAGATAATCTGAGAATCATAGGCCTACCAGAAAATTATGATGAAAAAATGAGCCTGGACAACATTCTCCAAGAGCTCGTTAAGGAAAACTTCCCTGAGATACTAGAACCTGAGGGGAAAAATAGAAATCGACAGAACCCACCGGACACCTGCTGTAAGAGATCCCAAACTGAAAAATCCTCGAAATGTTGTGGCCAAACTCCAGAACTACCAGATAAAAGAGAAAATACTTCAAGTGGCCAGAAAGAAACAACTCAAATATCGAGGGTCCACAGTGAGGATTGCACAGGATTTGTCAGCCTCCACACTGAAAGATCGGAGGCAGTGGAATACAATTTTCAGGAAGGCAAAACAGCTCGAATTACAACCAAGGATCACATACCCAGCGAGACTGAGCATATTCTTCCAGGCAAAGAGATGGTCATTCAATGATATAACAGAGTTCCAGACCTTCTTGATAAAAAAGCCAGAACTCAATGAAAAATTCAACCTCCATTTACGAGAAGCAACAGTGACTTAGAAAGGTAAACAAGGAGAACACACATCATTTTAGAGGGAAAGAGGGGAGGGAGAGGAGCTTCGCATGAGATCTGTTCCTGTCATTCTTGATGCGAAGAAAAAATAGCATACCTCATTAAGTATAACAATATCCTACAGGCAGTAGGAGGGGGAAAAGGTTATAAAAGGGGGGTGGGAGTGATTTGTAGGGAGGGAAGTAGTAAGGGGAAAAGGGGAGGAAAAGGGAGGGGGGCCGAAAAGGGAACACTGAGGGAGGTGGTGGTCAAAAGGAAAACTATTAAGGGGAGGAAGGGAGAAGGGAGGGAAAATACGAACATTAACAGGGGCAGGAATAGGATGAGGGGAAAGAAACAGATAACAATCATAACTGTAAATGTGAATGGAATGAACTCTCCTATAAAACAGAGATGGATAGCAGAATGGATTAGAAATCATAATCCTACAATATGCTGTTTACAAGAAACACATTTGAAACAGAGGGATACACACAAGGTAAAGGTAAAAGGTTGGAATAAAATATATCATGCCTCAGCTAAAGTAAAAAAAGCAGGGGTAGCAATCCTTATCTCAGTTAAAGCAAATGCAAAAATTGACCTAATTAAAAGAGATAAGGAAGAAAACTATATCCTGTTAAAAGGCACCATCGAGAATGAAGCAATATCACTACTTAACATATATGCACCAAGTGGTGTAGCATCCAAATTCCTAAAGGTGAAGGTAAAGGAATTAGAGGAAGAAATAGATAGCAAAACTATACTAGTGGGAGACCTTAATCTCCCCCTATCTGAACTTGATAAATCCAACCTCAAAATAAACAAGAAAGAAGTTAAGGTGAACAGGATTTTAGAGAGGATAGGTATGATAGATCTCTGGAGAAAACTGAATGGGGATAAAAAGGAATATACTTTCTTCTCAGCAGTTCATGGCACATATTCAAAAACTGACCATGTTCTAGGGCATAAAAACCTCACAATTCTATGCAGTAAGGCAGAAATATTAAACACATCATTCTCAGATCATGATGCAATAAAAATTATATGCAATAAAGGGCCAGGGAAAGACAGACTAAAAACTAACTGGAAATTAAACAATTTGATCCTAAAGAATGAGTGGGTCAAACAAGAAATTATAGAAACAATCCGTAATTTCATTCAAGAGAATGATAATAATGAGACAACATACCAAAATCTGTGGGATGCATTAAAGGCAGTTCTTAGGGGAAGTTTTATATCCCTGAGTGCATACGTGATTAAATTAGAGAAAAGGGAGCTCAACGAATTGGGCATGCAATTAAAAAACCTAGAAAAAGAACAAATTCAAAATCCCCAATTAAATAATAAACTAGAAATATTGAAGACTAAAGGAGAGATTAATAAAATCGAAATTAAGAAAACTATTGAACTAATAAATAAAACCAAGAGCTGGTTTTATGAAAAAACCAACAAAATTGACAGACCCTTAGTCAATATGATAAAAAAAAAAAGAAATAAGAAAACCAAATTATGAGTATTAAAATGAAAAGGGTGAATCTACCTCCAATGAAGAGGAAATCAAAACAATAATTAGGAATTATTTTTCCCAATTGTATGCACATAAATTTGACAATCTTAGGGAAATGGATGAATATTTAGAAACATACAAGTTGCCCAGATTAACTGAAGAGGAAGTAAATTACTTAAATAATTCCATCTCAGAAAAAGAAATTGAACAAGCCATCAGTCACCTCCCTAGGAAAAAATCTCCAGGGCCAGATGGATTCACTAGTGAATTCTATCAAACATTTAAAGAACAATTGATTCCAATACTCTACAAATTATTTGGGAAAATTAGTGAAGAAGGAGTCCTACCAAATTATTTTTATGACACAAATATGGTACTGATACCTAAATCAGGAAGAGATAAAACAGAGAAAGAAAATTATAGACCAATCTCCCTCATGAATATAGATGCAAAAATTCTAAATAAAATACTAGCCAAAAGACTACAGCAACTTATCTCAAGAATAATACACTTTGATCAGGTAGGATTTATTCCAGGAATGCAAGGATGGTTTAATATTAGAAAAACCATCAGTATAATTGAGCATATCAACAATAAAACTAGCAGAAACCACATGATCATCTCAATAGATGCAGAAAAGGCTTTTGACAAAATACAACATCCATTCCTATTAAAAACATTAGAAAGTATAGGAATAAATGGAGCCTTCCTTAAAATAATAGGTAGCATCTATTTAAAGCCATCAGCAAGTATTATATGCAATGGGGAGAAGCTGGAAGCATTTCCCATAAGATCAGGGGTGAAACAAGGGTGTCCACTATCACCCCTCTTATTCAATCTGGTACTAGAAATGTTAGCAGTAGCAATTAGAGAAGAAAAATAAATCAAAGGAATCAAATTAGGCAAAGAAGAGACCAAGCTATCACTCTTCACAGATGATATGATGATATACTTAGAGAATCCTAGAGAATCAAGTGAAAAACTGCTTGAGACAATAAATAAATTTGGCAAAGTTGCAGGATATAAAATAAACCCACATAAATCCTCGGCATTCCTATATATTTCCAATGAAACTCAACAGCAAGAAGTAGAAAGAGAAATCCCATTTAAAGTTACTGTAGACATTATAAAATATTTGGGAATCTACCTGCCAAAACAAACCCAGGACCTGTATGATCATAACTACAAAACACTTTTCACACAAATAAAGTCAGATCTAACTAATTGGAAAAATATCAATTGCTCATGGCTGGGTCGAGCTAATATAATAAAAATGACAATTTTACCTAAATTAAATTATATATTTAGTGCCATACGAATTAATTTACCAAAAAACTACTTTATAGAGTTAGAAAAAATAGTAACAAAATTCATCTGGAAGAATAAACAGTCCAGAATAGCAAGGGAATTAATGAAAAAAAAATGCTAGGGAAGGTGGACTAGCTTTACCAGATTTCAATCTGTACTATAAAGCAGCAGTCATCAAAACTACTTGGTACTGGCTTAGGAATAGAGGAGTGGATCAATGGAATAGATTAGGCACACGAGATTCAGAAGTCAACGACTACAGTAATGTATTGTTTGATAAACCCCCAGACCCTGGTTTTGGGGATAAGAACTCACTATTTGACAAAAACTGCTGGGAAAACTGGAATATAGTATGGCAGAAACTGGACATAGACCATTATCTAACACCATATACCAAAATCAAGTCTAAATGGGTTCATGATCTAGGTATAAAGGTTGATACTGTAAGCAGTCTGCTAAAACAAGGAATAGTTTACCTATCAGACTTGTGGAGAGGGAATGACTTTATGACGAAACAGGAATTAGAGAACATTATAAAATGTAAAATGGATAATTTTGACTACATGAAATTGAAAAGTTTCTGTACAAATAAAGCCAATGTAACCAAGATTAGGAGGGAGGTGGGAAATTGGGAAAGAATCTTTACAACCTATGTCTCTAACAAAAGACTCATCTCTAAAATATACAGAGAACTGAGTCAAATTTATAAGAATACAAGTCATTCCCCAATTGATAAATTGGGTCCAAGGATATGAACAGGCAGTTTTCAGAGAAAGAAATTAAAGCTATCTATAAGTACATGAAGAAATGCTCTAATTCACTATTGATTAGAGAAATGCAAATCAAAACAACTCTGAGGTACCACATCTCACCAGTTAGATTGGCTAAGATGACAAAACAGGAAAATGACAAATGCTGGAGAGGATGTGGGCAAACTGGAACACTAATGCATTGTTGGTGGAGTTGTGAACTGATCCAGCCTTTCTGGAGAGCAATCTGGAACTATGCCCAAAGGGCTATGAATACTTTCATACCCTTTGATCCAGCAATACCACTCCTAGGGTTATATCCCAAAGAGATCATAGAAATGGGAGAAAGACCCATATGTACAAAAATGTTTATAGCAGCTCTTTTTGTTGTGGCAAAGAATTGGAAATTAAGGGGGTATCCATCAATTGGGGAATGGCTGAACAAGTTGTGGTATATGCATGTTATGGAATATTATTGCGCTATAAGAAACGGGGAGCAGGCGGTCTTCATATTTACCTGGAGAGGCTTAAAAGAACTGATGCTGAGTGAGAAGAGTAGAACCAGGAGGAATTTGTACACAATTTCAGACACAACATATGTGTGATGACCAACTTTGGTAGACTGGACTCTTCTCAACAATGCAGGGATATAAGTCAATCCCAAAAGACGCATGATGGAGAGAAAAACGTGCATCCAGAGAAAGAACTAGAAAGAACTAAATTCATATCCAGGTGGAAGCAAAATACCTGATCTTTTTTGTTCTCTTATTTGATTTTATGTCCTCTTTACCATTTTTCATTCCAGCTGGTACAATCCATCCTTATAACCTGACCATTGTATAATGTGAAAGTATTTACAGATCCTATACTTGATTATAAGACGCCATGGGGGGGAGGGGAAGGAGGGGGACAAAATGTGAAATTCAAGGAATTGTGGAATTGAATCCTGTAAACTAAAAGGAAACAAACAAATTAATAAATTAAAAATTGAATTAAAAAAATTTACATTCCTATAACAAATGGTTGGATCAATTTACAATTCCTCTAGCAGTATATTAGTGTCCAAATTTTTCTACATCCCCTCCAACATTTGTGATTTTCCCCTTCTATCATTTTAGCCAATCTGATAGGTATGAGAAGATATCTCAGAGTTGTTTTCATTTACATTTCTCTAATCAATAATGATTTAAAGCATTTTCACATGACTGTATATAGTTTTGATCTCTTCATTGAAAACTGCCTGTTTGTGTCCTTTGACCACTTATCAATTGGGAAATGATTTATGTTCTTATAAACTTGACAAATTCTCTATATATTTGAGATATAAGACCTTTATTTGAGAAACTGTCTAAAAGTTTTCCTGGTGTTCTGCTTTCCTTCTAATTTTGGCTACATTGATTCTATTTGTATAAATGTTTATTTTTAATTTAATGTAATTGAAATTAACTATATAACATCTCCCAATGCTTTCTATCTCTTGTTTATTCATAAATTCTTCTCCCATACATAAATACAATAGGTAATAGGTTCTGTGTTCTTCTAATTATGATACATCCCTCATGTCTAGGTAATGTATCCATTTTGTCCTTATCTTGGTAAATAGTATAAGATATAGGTCTATATCTAGCTTCTGCCACACTACTTTCCAGTTTTCCCAACAATTTTCACCAAATAGTAAATTCTCACCCCAAAAGCTCAAATCTTTACATTTACAGAAAAAAAAGTCACTAGAGTCAATTACTACTGTGTATGATATATCTATTCTATTCCATGGATCTACCATTCTGCTTCTTAGCCAGTATCAGAGAGTTTTGATAATTATCACCTTATAACATACTTTAAGATCTAGTTGCTAGACTTCCTTCCTTTATACTTTCTTCATTAATTCCTTTGATATTTTTGATCATTTGTTCTTCCAAATGAATTTTGTACTTATTTTTCTTACCTCAATAAAATATTTGGTAATTTGATCGGAAGAGCACTGAATAAATAGATTAGTTTAGGTAGATTTGTCATTTTTATTTTATTGACTCAGGCCACCCATGAACAATTAACAGTTCTCCCAATTATTTAAATCTGACTTTTTGTATAAAGTTTCTTATAATTATGTTAATATAGTTCCTAGGTTTGTCTTGGCAGGTATACTCCCAGGCACATTATATTGTCTACAATTATTTAAATGAACTATCTTTCACTAGATCTTCTTGTAGGGCTTTGTTGGTAATACCTAGAAATGCCAGTAATTTATGTGAATTAACTTTATATCCTGCTACTTTGCTAAAATTATTCATTGTTTCAACTAGCTTTTTATTTGAATCTCTAAGATTTTCCAAGCATGTAATCATATTATTTTTTAAAAAATATTTTTGTTACCACATTGCTATTCTGATTCTTTCCATTTTTTCTTCTCTTATTGTTACTACAAGCTTTTCTAGTACAATATTGAATAATATTGGTGATAATGGGCATCATTTTTTAACTCATGATCTTATTGGGAATATTTCTAGTTTTATTTACATTACAGATAATGCTTACTGATAGTTTTATGTAGATGCTTCTTATCATTTAAAGGAAAAATTGGGCAGTTAGGTGGCCCAGTGAATAGAGCACGAGTCCTGGAGTCAGGAGGACCTGAGTTAAAATCCAGCCTCAGACAACACAAAAAGTAGCCGTGTGACCTTGGGCAAGTCACTTAACCCCAATTGCCCTCCAAAAAGCAAATAAATAAATGAAGGAAAAAAACATTTATACCTATGCTTTCAGGTGTTTGGGGTTTTTTGTTTGTTTGTTTGTTTTATAAAGTAATCAGGGTTAAGTAACTTGCTCAAGGATACACGGCCAGTTATTTTTGTGTGGGATCTGAGTATCTGAGGCTGGAACTGATCCCAGGTCTCCCAACGCTGGGGCCGGCACTCTTACTCACTGCTCCACCTGGCCGCTCCTTCAAGTGTTTTTAATAGAAATGTTATATTTTGTCAAAAACTTTTTCTGTATCTATCGATATAACCATGAGATTTTTGTTACTTTTATTATTGATATAATCAATCCTACTTGGTCACAATGTATAATCTTTGTAATAAATTGTTATAGTCTCCTAGTCTGTATTTTATTTGGGACTTTTACATCCATATTCATTAGTGAAATTGATCTATAATTTTCTTACTCTGTTTTTACCCTTTATGATTTAGGTATCAGCACCATACTTGTTTCATAAAAGGAGTTTGGCAGGACTCCTTTTTCACCTATTATTTCAAATTTTTATTTGATATTGGAATTAGATGATCCTTAAATGTTTGGCAGAAGTTACTTCTAAATCCATCTGGTTCTGATGCTTTTTTTCCTAGGAAATTCAATTATGACCTGTTCAATTTCTTTGTCTAAAATAGGTTTATTTAGATATTCTATTTCTTTTTCTGTTAATTTGAGCAGTTTATGATTTTGTAATTAGTCTTCCATTTCACCTAAATTGTTAAATTTATTGCCATTTAATTGGGCAAAATAACTCTTAATAACTGCCTTAATTTCATCTTCATTAGTGGTGTAATCACCCTTTTCAATGTTTTATACTAGTGATTTTGTTTTCTTCTCTCTTTTTTAATTATATTAACCAATGGTTTATCTAATTTTTTTTCATAAAGCCAACTCCTAGTTTTATTTATTGATTCAATGGTTTTCTTACATTAAATTTTATTATTATCGCCTTTAATTTTTTAGAATTTCCAATTTGGTGTTTAACTGGGGATTTTAAATTTGTTCTTTAACTAATTTTTGTTTAATTGTATACCCTATTGATTGATCTATTTCTCTGTTTTATTGATGTAAGCATTTAAAGATATAATTTTTCCTCTGATTATTGCTTTTGCTGCATCCTACAAGCTTTGATATAGTATCATTATTATCATTCTTTATGACAAAGTTATTTGTTGTTTCTATGACTTGTTCTTTAATTCATTCATTCTTTAAGATTAGCTTATTTAGTCTTCAATTAATTTTAATCTGTTTCCATTTTCTTTAGTAAATATAATTTTTATTGCATTATGATCTGAAAATGATAAATTTAATATTTCTGCTTTTCTGTATTTAACTATAAAGTTTTTACAGTCTAATATATGGTCATTTTTTTAAAAGGTATCATATACCTCTGAGAAAAGGGTATGTATCTATTACCATTCAGTTCTCTTCAGATGTCCATTATATCAAACTTATCTAAGATTCTATTAATGTCCTTGATGTCTTATTTATTTTTAGTTAGATTTATTTAGTACTGAGAAGGAAAGGTAGAAATCCCCCAGTATTATTGTTTTACTATTTCTACCTGCAATTCACTTACCTTTTCCTTTAAAAATTTGAATGCTATAGCATTTGGTATATATACATATACATATATGTATATACACACACATACAGTATTTATATTATTTCATTGTGTTATTCTGACTGTAGCTCCACAATATTCAAATTTTCTTCTTAGTTGCTTGTAATATTTTCTCCTTGACTTAGGAGATTTTAAACTTAGCTATAATGTTTCTGTGAGTTTTCATTTGGGGATTTCTTTCAGACAGTGATCAGTGAATTTTTTTCAATTTCTATTTCACCCTCTAGTTTTAAAACTTCAAGGCCATTTTCCTTAATAATTTTTTGAAGTATAGTGCCTAGACTCTTTTTCTTATCATAACTTTCAAGTAGTTCAACAGTTCTCATATTATCTCTCCTCTATCTGTTTTCCAGGTCAATTGCTTAATATTTCACATTCTCTTTTATTTTTTATTTGGTTTTATTATTTCTTGATGTCTTATGATGTCTTATCAAGCTTCCCCTGCCCAATTCTAATTTTTAAGGAGTGGTTTTCTTTTGTAAATTTTTGCATCTCTTTTTCCAATTGGCTAACTTTCTTTTCATAATTTTCTTGATTTTCTTGTACTGTTCTTATTTCTTTTCCCAATTTTCCCCAACCTCTTTTATTTGATTTTTAAAATCATTTTTTAATCTCATCCAAGAATTCTTTTTAGGTTTGTGACCATTTTACATTTTTCTTTGAAGCTGTACAAGAAGGTATCTTCTTCTGAGTTTAACCCAGATCATCTCTATCACTAAAGAAACTATCTGGGGTTTAGTTCTTCCTCTGTTTTTACTCATTTTAGTAGCCTATTTCTTGCCTCTTAACTTCATGTTAGAGTCAGACTCCACTCCTGGGATGTGTGGGTTAATGTCTTAGGTTTCAGGTTTTTCATGCTGATGTTTTCTGACCTCTATCTGGAGGTCTTTGACCTCCTGGTTCTTTTAATGTTCTATAATCCAAGGCCAGGTATGTCCATGGCATTCAGGGCTTGCTGTTTATTGACTCAAAGGTATCTGCCCATGGTATCTGCATTTCAATAAGGCCAGACCATCACCCTGAGAGGTCAAATTTTTTATGATGTCCTCCCAGGTTGTCTTAGGCTACACAACTACTTTACTACAATTTTAATTATTTCTGCCATTCTAAAATATGTTTTTGGCAAAATTTCAAGTTATGTGGTAATTTGGGAGAGTCAAGTTGTTGCTTGCCTTATTCTGACATCTTCCTACAACTCCTTCAACCTCTTCTCTTAAAATTCCTTAGCACTGCCTCTCCCCAACCTCTCAGTTGAAAAGCCCACTTCATAGTTTATCAAGAAAATTTATTTCATTTTATTTATTTTTCATTTTCAACATTCACTTCCATAAGATTTGGGGTTTTAAATTTCCTCCTCCTCAAGATGGTATGCATCTCTATATATACATTCATATTAAATATTTTCACATTAGAAATGATGTAAAGAAGAATTAGAACCATTTGGAGGAACTATGAGAAAGAAGAAACAAAACACAACAACAAAAGAAAAAGAGAACAAATAGTATGCATCCATCTGCATTCAGACTCCAAAGTTCTTTCTCTGGATGTGGATGAGCATTTTCCATCATGAGTCCTTTGGAGCTGTTTTAGATCCTTGTATTGCTAAGAAAAGCTAAGTCCATCAAAGTTAGTCATCACACAATGTGGCTATTACTGTGTACCATGTTCTCCTGGTTCTGCTCACTTCATTCATCAGTTCATTTAAGTCTTTCTAGGTTTTTCTGAAATCTGTCTACTCATCCTTTCCTATGGAGCAATAGTACTCCATTCCACTCATATACCACAACTTGTTCATTCCCCAACTGATGGGCATCCCCTCAATTTTTAGTTCTTAACCACCACAAAAAGAGCTGCTATAAACATTTTTGTACATGTGGGTCCTTTTCCCATTTGTATGATCTCTTTGGGATACAGACTTAGTAGTGGTATTGCTAGGTCAAAAGGTATGCACAGTTTTATAGCCCTTTGGGTATAGTTCCAAATTGCTCTCCAGAATGATTGGATCAATTCACAACTTCACCAACAATGCATTAGTGTCCTAATTTTCCCACATCTTCTCCAACAATTATCATTTTCCTATTTTGTCATGTTAGCTACTCTGATAGGTATGATGTGGTAGCTCAGAGTTGTTTTGATTTGCATTTCTCTAATCAATAGTGATTTAGAGCTTTTTTTATGTAACTATAGACAACTTTAATTTCTTCACCTGAAAACTGCCTATTAATAACCTTTTACCATTTATCAATTGGGGAATGACTTGTATTCTTATAAATATGATTCAGTTCTCTGTATATTTGAGAAATAAGGGTTTTATCAGAGACATTGGTTTTGAAATTTTTTTCCCACCTTTCTGCTTCCCTTCTAATCTTGGTTGCATTGGATTTGTTTGTGCAAAAACTTTTCAATATAATGTAATCAAAATCATCCATTTTGCATATCATAATGTTCTCTATTTTTCATTTGGTCATAAACTCTACTGTCCATAATATCTGACAGTCAAACTATTTCTTATCAAGAAAATTTAAACCATTTGCTGTATAATCCCTCTTCCTCCACCCTCTTCATCCCATATACCCTTAACATAATCCTTTGTTCTAATATGATAAGTGGCTTTACTTCTTGACAATGCCAAACTTAGTCTATATGCTCCCTTCATCCCATTCCTTCCCATCTTCTCTCATAGATTGCCCCTGTATCATCATCATCATCTTCATCTTCTCCTCCTCCTCCTCCTCCTTCTTCTTCCTCTTCTTCGTCTTCTCTCTGTCTCTCTCTCTCCATCTCTCTCTCATCTCATTTTCAATAGCCTTGTTCACAGATTTTTCAGTTAAATTCCTTGAAAAATCTACCACATATACTGGGTGCCTTTGCTTCTCTTTCTGACTCTGCCTGACTGTAATCTTTTGCAGTGTGACTTCTGACCACATCATTCAACTGAAGCTATGAAATTGTTCTCCTCAAAATTACAATAATCTCTAGATTGCTGAATTGAATTACTTTTTCTTAATCCTCTTGCTTCTTGATCTCTCTAAAACATTTGACACTTTTAACCACATTCTCCTCCAGATTATTCTCTTTTCTCTAGGATTGGGTAACAGATAGTCCACATACCAGGTAACACTTTAAAAACAACAACAATAATGCTGATAACTCTTATCCAATTTAAGATTTTGAGGCATTTGAAGCAAAGAGAATTTTTCTGTTATGTGATCCCAGCACCTCTATTGGAGGGCAAGGTGGAGGGAGAGGATTTTCTCTCTTCTCCCCATATCATGCATGATGTCTCATAACAGAGCTATATCTAGCAGGGTGCAGTTTGGAAAGCTGGACAGTAAAAAGTAAGGAAAAGAGAAACATGTTCCCCTAATGACACAGACCCAGAATTGCAGCACTCAAATCAGGAAGCAGCTTCAAGGAGCAAGAACTTTGGCAGTAGAAAATGGAGAATACAAGGCATTCAAGAAAATGGCAGTTGAGAGTCAAGCTGCAGAAAGGAACAGGCCCAAGTATTCCAGATGAACAATCTATATAGCATGGATGCTGTCCCCAGCTAGGAGTATTGTGAGTAATTCATAAAAAGAGAAAAGACATTGGAGTTCTGGAGTACCAGAGGCATCAGTTAGACATTATACTCCAAACTGATACCCATTACTTCTATTGATGTTTCATGTATTTGTGGGAGAGTAACCCCTGGTTTATAGAGAAAATGTTATATAGTTTTGTTTGTTTGTTTTCTACTAGATCATCTTAAATGCCTTGAATTAATTGTGTATGCTAACTATTAAAGATAAGCTCAGTAAAAGAAGCTTATGAGCCATCATTTTAAGAGTGGATAACAACAGAATAACATGGGGAACCAATATAAGAATAGTCACCGTTAGGGCCCCTATGTGGCACAGTAAATAGAGCACCAGCCCTGGAGTCAGGAGGACCTGAGTTCAAATCCAACCTCAGACGCTCAACACAGAAACTAGCTGGGGCAAATCATTTAACCCTAATTGCTCTACCTTCCCCCATCCAAAAAAGCAAAAGAAAAAAAAAAAGAATAGTACCCTCCCCTAACCTGGTGACTCAACCTACAAATTCTTGAATAATGAGTCAAGGAGGTAGCCCAGAGTCAATACCCAAAAGCACCCTGGTTCATTTTCTTGGGACAACAAAACTTTATCCAAAGGGAAAGCATGGGATAAGGGAGATTTGTTTCTTTCATTTGCCAGCTGGTTGAAGTAATCAAAGAAAATAAGTGATAAAAAGGGGGTAACATATTAATAGAATAATGAAGTATGAAGATATTTCATCATTTTGTTGTTGTTCAGTCATGTCCAACTCTTCATGACCCCATTTGGGGTTTTCTTGGCAAAGATACTAGAATGGTTTGCCATTTCTTTCATCACTTTACAGTGGGGAAAAAAAGTATCTGAATTAGAAAGGATGCTTAGCATTGGACAGGAGAAAGCTAGGCACACCCTAGGTGCCTCTTAAAGGACAAACTTGCCAGTCCTGCATCAGAGAGTTTTGGACATTCAAGACAGGAAAGAACTTTGTAGAGTAGGACTAGAGTGCCTCAACTAGATGGCAGCAAGGGGAGACAAGATGTTCTATCCTCTCACACATCAACCATGACATCTTATAGCAGAGTTTCTAGTCCGTTAGAAGACATCAGAGATAACCAGGAGCCCTTTAGAGATTGGACCATTGTGAGATTGAGTGTAGCAGCCCTCTGCATATAGACAGAGTATACTTTGAACTTGTGGACATAATAAATGTGTCCCTTAGTGCCCAATCTACAAACCTATAAGTGCCAATTTAGGTGAGGAGAGCAGAGAAGTTCTTGGAGGGAGCATTATATATGTATTTTTTTTAAATACAAGGCAGTTTTCTTTTTGTGAGAAGAGGCATAGTAGCTGGGGGTGGGGAAGACCAGGAAAGATATCTTAGAGTCTTGAGTGGAAGTTTTAAGAAGTTTCAGAATTCCAAGAGGAAGAGGTGAGGAGGGAGTATATTCCAAGTATGAGGAAGAGCCCATGCAAAGGCACAGATATGGAAAGATAATGGCATGGTGTGTGTAAGGAATAAAAGGAAGGCCTATGTGGCTAAGGGGCTACTAGGTGGCACAATGGACAGTGTACTGGGCCTTAAGTCAGGAAGACTCATTTTTTTAGTTCAGATTTGGCCTCAGATACTTACTAGCTGTGTGACCCTGGGCAAGTCACTTAACTTTGTCTCAGTTTCCTCATCTGTAAAATGAATTGTAAAAGGAAATGGCAAACCACTACAGTATCTTTGCCAAGAAAACCCCCAATGTAATCATGAAGAGTCAGACATGACAAACAACTGAACAAAAACAACATCAACAAGAATGTAGCTAAACCAAAGAGTGCATGAAGGAAAATAGTGTAAAATAAGACTGGAAAATAAATTGGATCTAGGTCATAAAGAGCTTTAAATGGAGATTTTTTTTCTTAAAAGGGCCTGTATATATCTGGCAGCTAGTAATTATTGGATCTGAAATCCAAACCCAGTTCCCCTGGTCTCAAGTAAGAGCTCTTTCCATTATTTCATACTGCTAGGAGCCCAGACTTCTAAATGTGATCAGGATTAGTCCTGAGGGGTCGACAAATAAAGATCAAAAGAGTATATATCTGTAACTGAGAAAATAAAGCTAACACTTCAAAATACTAGAAATGTGCACATTTGCAAAAGGAAAGGAGGAAAGAAGAGTTTGGTAAATAGGAGCTTTGGTTACCTCTGAAATCCTAGGGACAGATCATTTAGACGGGACATGAAGAGGAAACCTGTCTTGACTGATATGGAAGCAGTCTAATTGTTGAAATGGAATACAGCATCTTTGGAAATAAAATAGTATTTACTTATAATGGTAGACTATAAACTCCATGTGGGCTGGCTTCTTTCAAGACCCAATTCAAATGCCAACTTTTGCATAAGGTCTTTTCTATCCCTCCAGCTGCCGGCACCTCTAAGATTACATTGTATCTACTTCATGTGTATTTTATATACACATACAAATGTACCTCTTCTTTTCCTTATTGATATGTAAGCTCTTTGAGGGCAGAGGTTGTTCTCACTGTTTCTTTGTATCCCCAGGACTTAGCACAGTACCTAATATGTAGTAAGTGTTTTGACAAATGTTTGTCAAGTGATTCTATTTATCTAAACTTTGTCTTTTACCCAGCACCTGGCACAGCACTCTTTCCACATTAAGTGCTTAATAAATGTTTGTTGAATGAACAAATGAACTTTTGAGATTAAGCTAAGCAAAACCAACAGGTTTCCCACCCCCACACTACCCCTGTGCCTCTCCAGAACAAGAGTGAATGACTGTCACAACCAGTTCTAATTGGGGGGCTTTTAGTAGTTAGCTACCTAGTCAAATAAAAAGCTAAATCCAGCCAAATATAGGAAACCTTTCAGCCTGTTCTGAGCTGCACATATCAAAATGGAAAAATATTAGAGGCTGATGTTTTGGCAACTGGATGTATTTAACATAGGACAGGTTCCTCATTGGGATAAACTCTGGTGAATAGGATTGACCACGTTTCAATCTAAAGAAAAATAAAAGTTGGGGCCAACTTCAAAGAAGATGGAACAAAGTATCTGCAATGATTAATGAATTAACTTCATTGAGCAAATGAGCTATTCTGAACATTTGCCTAGAGGCAGACATGGGACCCCTTCCAGAACCATTGTCTTTTTTTTTTCCTGGAACTCACTGACTTTAAGATCTCCACAGCTGCAAGAATTGTGTGAGCATTTCGGGACCGTCAGTCCCTCATCTGACTTTGTGAAGAATTCTCTCTGAGCTGGATTTTATTGGATCCAGCTGGAGAATCCTTCCCACCCTGCCCCCTATGGCGGGGTGGGGGTGGGGATGGGGGAGGGGGAGGGTGGGGTGAGGAGGGGAAGCCACATGCCTACCAAGCTCTTGCTCCCTTCCTTAGCCTACCCTGATGTGATCAGAAATCAGGAATATGACACAAGGGAAGGACAAGATGGAATGAGAACCAAGGTACAGGTGACCTCAAGACTTCTTCCACCCCAAAGGGAGGTAGGTTGAGAGAAGCAACATTCCAACACCCTGGATCTCTCTTGTTGTGCACCTACCCCCATAGCATCTCCACTTTTTTTTCTTCTTTTTGATTGGGCATGGACTCCTCTTTTAAAAATGGTTCAGCAGATGAATGCCTTCTTTTTTCATTTTTCAATCTTATTGGAACTTGGGCAGCACAAATACATTCTGTATCCATTGCATTGCATGAAGAAATATTGCTGGCACTGTAAATACAGAAAGATTAGATAGACAGAGACAGACAGATAAACGAGAGAGAGAGAGAGAGAGAGAGAGAGAGAGAGAGAGAGAGAGAGAGAAGGAGAGAAAGAGAGAGAGAGATTAATAAATAAATACTGAAGGCAGTAATGGGGGGGGGAGAAAAGAACTGGGAATGGAGCAGACATCTGCTCTCATTCATTGCTCTCAGCTGGGCCCACCTCGAAGGCCCCCATTTCTTTCTGTTCCTATTCTGCACAGAGACAGCTCAGCTGTCCTCCAAGTCACCATGTCAACACACGAGATCCTACAAAGTGTTGAAAAAGCAATGGGGAGGACCTCCTTGAGGGCAATTGCTGTGAACAGAAGCATAAATCTCCACAGTTCTGTGTGCTCCCGCAACCAAATGTGATCCCATGCCAACTCTCTTGCTTTGAGGCCTGGGCTTTGAGGAATACTATTTGATGGATAATATTTCCCATGTTGAAGATAAACTCTAAATTGCTCCAGACCCATCACAAAGAAAGAACTCTTAGAAATAAAAGAATCCAGACAAGTCATCTTCACTGTTGAGTGGGAACTCTAAACTAGGAAAACCTTCTGACAGTTCCAATGCAGTAAGAAGGGAACATTGAAGCAAAGGACCCTTAGGAAGGAAAAACAAAGATAGATACAAGAAGGAGAAAAACCAGTTTGTCTGGTGTACAACTGAAAAACAACTAATTGTCTTGGTGAATCTGAGTTAGATTTTTTTTAATTTTTTAAATTTTATTTATTTGTTTTTAGTATGATGCTGATATGTATTTCAAAGGAATCCCAAATGATATAATCACAGAATGTCAGAACCAAAAGTGACCTTAGATATCAGAGGGAAGGAAACTTGGAGATTATCTAATCATTTTCTCATTTCAGAGATCAGGAAACAAGGCCTAGAGGGTTGGCATAACTTTCCCAAAGTCAACCAGGTAACAAGCAGCAGAACAAGGATTCAACCTGGTCTTCTGATGAGGACTCTTTCCTGGAGACATAGCTAGCAATTTTTGTGCCTGTGGCAGCATCTATGATGGCATAGCACAGGTGTCTCTCATGCTGAGAGACCTACATGGGCAGACATCATGGAACAATGTAAAACCATTTCTGGGAAAGCTATTCAGGAGATTAGGTGAGATCACTCTAGGGAGTAATTTATCTGGAATATTTTCCCTAGAGAAGAAAAAGTATGTTATCTGGTCACATTTTTTAAAAAAAATTAGTGTTCATTCTGTTGTTTCTTCTGTTGAAGAATTTCAAATGTTTTCAGCATCTTCTAAATTCAGCATACTGGCACAGACCCCAGGTTGCCTCACTCTAGAGGGAACTAAGCAGCATAGTAGATAGAATGCTAAACCTGGATTCAATTTTAATCTGGCCTCAGACAATTACTAGCAATATGACCCTGGGCAAACCACTTCACCTCTGACTGCCTCGGTTTCCTCAACTGTAAAATAGCAGTGACCTACCTGGGTTATTGTGTGAATCAAATAATAGATTGGCAAAGAGCAAGGCACATAGCAAATGCTTAATAAATGCTTATTTTCTTTACTTCCCTAGTTACACCTCTGCTTTTTCTCCAATGCCAAGTTCAAAACCCTCATTTTACAGAAAGGAGATAAGTGAGACTTAAAGAAGTTAAAACTTTCCAGAGTTCAGAAGGTTATTCAGTGGCAGAACAAGGAATTAATTCCTGGTTACAGAATCATAGAATTTTAGATTTGGAAGGTACCTCCTTGACAATCTAGTCCATCTTAGGCTGTCCATCCTACTTTTAGAAGATTTAATTATTAGGAACTTTGCATTTTTATGTCAAACCTAAACTAGCCTCTTTGCAACCTCTATCCATTGTTGTTGCTGTCTGATCATTTTTTCAGTCATGTCTGATTCTTCATGACCCAATTTGGGGTTTTCTTGGCAGAGATAATGGAGTGGTTTGCCATTTCATTCATTGCTAGCTCATTTTACAGATGAGGAATTGAGGCATATAGGTTTAAGTGGCTTGCCCCAGGATCACACAGCTAGTAAATGTCTGAGACTGGATTTGAAATCATGAAGAAGAGTCTTTTTTTAATGCTTTATTAACTTCTGATTTATATCATTCATTTCCACCAGATTTTGAGTTACAAATTTTCTCCCCGTTATTCCCCTACCCACTGCCCCAAAATAGCAGTCCCACAGGATATCTCCTCCTCCAATCTGCTCTCTCCCATATTTTCTCCCATACCCCTTTTGACTTTTCCAGTGGATCTCTATGCCTCAGTGCCTGTATATCTTATTTCCCAATTACATGTAAGATGGTAATAATAGTATATATATATATATATATGTGTATATATACACACATATATATACATATATATTTGAATATTTGATTTTAAAACTTTCAATTCTAGATTCATTCCCTTCCTTCCTTGTCACCCACCCTTACTGGGAAGATAAGCAGTTCAGTATAGGTTGTACATGTGTGGCTAATGCAAAACAATAACATAGTAGATATATTGTAAGAGACTGACTATATTTCCCTCCCTCCTATTCCACCTCCCACTTGTTCTATTCTCTACTTTGATCCTGTCCCTTTTCAAAAGTGGGTGCTTCCAAATTCCCCCCCCCCCCCCGCCTGTCCCCTTCCCCCCTATTCTCCTGGAGGGTGAGATACCCTATTTAGTGTATATTTCACTCCCTCCTCAAGACAGATTCAATGGCAATGAGGTTGACCCATTCCCTTTTGCCTTCCTATTCTTCCCCTCCATTGTAACCATTTTCCCTTGCCTCTTCTGTATGGGATAGTTTACCCCAATCTGTCTCTCCCCATCTCTTCTCATTATATTCCTCTCACCTCTTAATTTCACCTTTTAAGTATCATCCCTTCCTGTTAAATTGGTCCTGTGCCCTCTATCTATGTATACCTGTAAACATATATGCACACATTCACATATGTATTCATATGCCCATATACCCTCACTTATAGACATATATATTTCTAATCCCTTCAACTACTGAGAAAAGTTTCATAAGTTACAATTATTGTTTTTCCATGTAGGAATCTTAATAGTTCAACTTTGATAAGTTCCTTATGATTTATTTTCCCTGTTTACCTTCTCATGCTTCTCTTGCTTCTTGTATCTGAATGTCAAATTTTCTATTCAACTCTGGTTTTTTCAGCAAGAATGCTTGAATGTCCTCTATTCCATTGAATGACCATATTTCCCCCTGAAACATGATACTCAGTTTTGCTGGGTAGGTGACGGTTTTAATCCCAGCTCCTTTGACCTCCGGAATATCATATTCCAAGCCCTTCGATCCCTCAGTGTAGAAGCTGCCCGATCCTGGGCTATCCTGATTGTGTTTCCACAATATTCAAACTGTTTCTTCCTGGCTGCTTGTAATATGTGCTCCTTCATCTGGGAATTCAGGAACCTGGCTATAATATTCCTAGGAGTTTTCTTTTCGGGATCTTTTTCAGGAGGTGATGGATGGATTCTTTCAACCTCTATTTTGCCCTCTGGTACTAAAACATCAGGCAGTTTTCTTTGAGAACTTCCTGGAGGATGATTTCTAGGTTCTTACTTTGATCATGGCTTTCAGGTAGTCCTATAATTTTTAAATTATCTCTCCTGGATCTATTTTCCAGGTCAGTGGTTTTTCCCATGAGATATTTCACATTGCCTTCTATTCTTTCATTTGTTTGGATCTGTTTACAGCATCTTGATTTCTCATAAAGTCATTAGCTTCCATTTGCTCCGATCTAATTCTGAAACAATGATTCTCCTCAGTGAGCTTTTGAGATTCTTTTTCCATCTGGCATATTTGGCTTTTTAAGGCATTTTTCTCCTCATTGCCTTTTTGAGCCTCTTTTGCCATTTGAGTCAGTCTGTTTTTTAAGGTATTATTTTCCTCATACAGGCTATTGACTCTCATTTCATAATTTTCTTGCATTGTTCTCATTTCTCTTCCCAATTTTTCTTCCACTTCTCTTATATGCTTCTTAAGGTCCTCTGTGGCCTGTAAATACCTTGTATTTTCCTTTGAAACTTTTGGTGCAGGAGTTCTGACTTCACTGTTTTCCTCCTGTTCCATGCTTTGCTCCTTTTTGTCCCAAAAATAGGAGTGTAATGTTGGAACCTTCTGTCTGCTTTGTTTCCTTTGCCTGCTCATTTTGCCACTCAATTACTTGACTTTTGGGCTTTTTGCCACAGTAGGACTCTGCCACCAGACAGGGGAGCTTTCATCCCAAACGCTGGGGTTTTCTCAGCTGCCAGTGGTATTAGATGGGTGCCCTCTCTGAGGTCTCCAACATGCTCTGGCAAGCTGGACACACACCCCAGGACCTCTACCCTAGATTGCAATCCAGATCCAAGAAGGTTAAAGCAAGAACGATTACCCCTCAGACTGGTGCTTGGTCCCCCTACACTCTGCAGGCCAGGAGCTGAAACCGTCATGTGGTGCTGGCTGGCTATGCTGGCGTCTCAGCGGCTTCTCGCTCTGGGGGTAAAAGCCATGTACTCCCACTTACTGGTCCCAAAGTCCAGACTGCACTGACCTCTCACTTTGCCCTTCGCATCTATGTGTTGATAAACCTGGAAACTGCCACCAACGCTGCTGATCTGGAGTCCTTCTGGCCGGCGGCTAGTCCGGCCTGCCCTGGGGCTAAAGCCTCAGTGTGGGGCTGGGCTCTGCACTGCACTGGATTCCTGCCAGCCTGCCAGGCTGTCCTCAGTGGAAGGTTAGCTTCTCTCTGTCATTTTGTGGCTTCTGCAGCTCCAAAGTTTGTTTAGAGACCCCTTTTTACATGGATTGGGAAAGGTGGAAGCCAGAGCCATGTCATGCTTCTACTCTGCCATTTTGGTTCCGCCCCCCATGAAGAAGAGTCTTACTGATTCCAAGGCCAGTGCTCTAGTTACTGTGCCACCTAGCTGGCCCACCCCTACCAATTACTCTGGGTCAAACAGAATAAGTCCAATAACTCTTCTTTATATACCTTCAAATTACAGAAAGCTATCATGCTTCCCCTCCCTAGTCTTATTCTCCATGCTAAACACTCTCAGTTCTCTCAATCAATCTTCATATGATATGGACTTAAAGCCCTTCACCATCTGGTCACCCTCCTTTGGAATCTCTAGAGCTCATCAATGCTCTTATACTGTGGCACCAAAAACCAAAACCAGTGCTCCAGAGATTGTTTGAACAGGGCAGACTTCAGGGGGATCATCACCTCCTTATTCTTGAAATATAATCAACGTAGCCTCTCAATGTAGCCCAAGATTATTCTAGTGTTTGTTTCTACTATTACATCAGATTCCAATTAAGTTTATATTCCCTTTAAACTCCATGTTTGCCAGCTCTGGATATTAGATTTCTTTATGCGAGCATATTTTCTTATATATTTGTATATTTTCTTAATATACATCTCAACATTTTATCTATTCTGTTTTTAAAGTATTCCTACTCAGAGCTATAGTTCCAGTCAGAGGTTATGTTCAGAGTCTCAGTAGTAGCTATGAAGTCATTTGCCTCCTCTCATTCGTATCCCTGATTCCTCTTGCTTCTTACATAAACTCTGAGCATTTATGTTTGAGTTTTGCACTGTCTCATTTCTTGAATTTTGTCTGGTAAAAATTCCACCCTTATTGCTACTCTCCAAAAAAGGCAGTTTGGTAGATAGGCAATTGTCATAGTTATGGTTCCACATCTGATAACAGTAGATCACTCAAAACCCAAGGATTCAAAAAAAAATTAGTTCTTTTACTAAAAACATAACCCAATACTCCCAGGTAAAAGCAATTCTGAAGGCAATTTTTAAAAATTCAGGAAGATAAAATCTGCCAGCCAAAAGGTTTTCTGGGATGTCAGGAACTCTCTCTTCCCCTAAGTCCTCAAAACTTCTTTTAATATTCCTTTTGCTCAAAGTGCCCACAGCTGGGTCACAAATCAATCCACCTGGAATCATAGTAATTCCAACTCACCCATTTCTGCTTCCTTGCTCCCAACAGTTGCAACTGGTAGTGTGGGACTATGGGGGGGCTTAACATACACATCCTGAGTTCCACCAATATCCAGTTCTTCAACAGCAGTTTTCTAGTTCTTCAATCTTTTTTCATTTTGAAGTCTTTATTTTCATATGTGAGATACTAGACAAATACATTCCTACTAACCTTTGTTAAGCATACTCCATCCCTGGCCAGGAGTCTGTCAATCCTGCATTTTAAGCCATTATCCAGAAATTCAAACACCAATGTCAGAAACTATCTTTTTATCCAGATGTTTCCCTTTCTGGTCATGTGATGTCAAATGTAATGGTCATTCCACTACTTTATGCTGACTTCCCAAGTACTTTTAACTAACAAATCCCTTGGCAAAAATATTCCACTCATCTCCTGGTTGAACAATTCAAAAGAATGGACAGAATTTGAGAGTTGGAAGGGATCTCTATAGCCATCATTAAGGAATTCTCACTATCACATAATAGACAAATTGTCAGTCAGCTTCTGTTTGATGACCTCCAATAAGGATGAATCCTTTAATTATTGCGGCAAGACAATCTACTTTTGGACAGCCCAAATTGTCAGCGGTTTCCCTTCATTGGTCTTGTTCTGATCTCCAGGACCAAAAAAAAAACAGTCTTAAGCCTGCCTCCATATTAAAATCCATTAAATACTTGAACATACCCATCAAGTCTCCCTTGAGCCTCCTATTCTCCAGGCTAAATATGCCAACTTCTTTCAATTGATCTTCATATGTCATAGATCCAAGGCCCTTCACCATCTCAACTGCCTTCCTCTGGACATTCACTAGATTATTAATATCCTTTTAAAAAATTTTTTTATTGGAGTGGCTAGGTGGCTCAGTGAATAGAGCACCGACCCTGGAATCAGGAGAACCTGAGTTCAAATCTGGCCTCAGATACTTAATACTTACTAGCTGTGTAACTTTCGGCCAGTCACTTAATCCCAATTACCCTGCCCTCCCCCCTCCAAACAAAAGCAAAAGAAAAAAATGTATTTATGCATATTTATTCTCTCTCTTCTCACCCTTCCCCCAAACTGAACAATAAAATGAATAACTAAAAACTTTATAAAGAATATACATAGTCCAGAAAAATCAATCTTTATATTAGCCATGTACATTTTACAGTTAAGGTAACCAAGGCAGATAGTAGTCAAATGGCTTGCCCAAGGTCACACAACTAGAGTGAAACAATGGCTCCCTATTTCTTCTAGTATCAAGTATAAACTCCTCCATCTGGCATTTAAATCATCATAACCTGGCGCCACCCTTCCTACCTTTTTGGCTTTATTTGTACATTATTCCAATCTGCTCATTCTGCCATCTAGTCAAACTGGCCTTCTAGCTATTCCTCACACATCCCACTCTATCTTCCACTTTGGCGCCTTTGCCCCGACTTTCTTCCATGTTTGGAGTGTTCTCATTTCTCACTCTGCCTCTTGGAATCACTGTTATCCTTCAAGACTCATTCCAAGTGCCTCCTTTGGCATACGGCTTTTCCTCACCCCTACAGGTGCTAGTATCTTCCATTCCAAGGTTACCTTGTATCTGCTTTATACACGAATACACATAAATATGTGCATATTGTCTCCCCCATTACAAGGTAATACCCTTCGAAGCAGTGGCTGTTGTAACTTTTTAATTTTTGTATCCACACTATCTAACACAATGCCTGAGACCCAGTAAGCACTTAATAAATACTTATTGATAAAATCTTTTTTTTAAGAGTTTGGGGTTAAGTAACTTACTCAAGGTTTCACAGCCAGTTTTTTTGTGTGGGTGTTAAGTAGCTGAGGCCAAACCAACCCTGGGTCCTCCCGACTCCAGGTGGCGCTCTTGCTCACTGCGCCACCTAGCAGCCCCTATTGATAAAATCTTCAAGAGCATCTGTGGCTAAAAAAAAAATTACCAGTTTTGGGCCAGTGGCCCCTAAATGTCAAGAACAGTTTTGTTGGGTTGTCTTTGTATCCTCTGTATTTTATATAATGCCTGGCACATAGGATACCTTTAATAAATGCTTGTTGAGTGAATGGACCCCCTAAGGAAAAATGCCTTTTAACTAACTTTAAGATATATTCTCTCTTTAATACTATTTTTATAAGGTTAAGCCCCCAAAATATAACAAGGCAAGTATGTTACCAGGAAGACTAAAAACAGTATGGGGTGTGAACACCTTCACTCTATCTTTGGGAACTTAAACCTAGTAATATGAAAACAATTTGGAATGAGTGAGCCAAGCCCAGAAAGAGTGTGACATTGGCGAGGGGAATGCACACCATATTTGTTGGAGGTCCCACTATAACACGCTAATCTCATTAGCAAGAATATACTTGGATGATGAATGTCCATTACTCGGTCTGTCCTCAAAATCTTTCTGGGTTGGTCAGTCCTAGAAAAGTCTGTTCTTTACTGGCACACCATCCTGGAATGTAAGACAAAGAAGGAAGAATGGCATTGTGCGAAAAGCTCTGGATTTTGAGACAAAGGACCTGTTTAAATTCTGACACTGCTATTTCCTATATGTATAAATTTGAACAAGTCACTTTATTAGTCTGAGCCTAGGTTTCCTTATGTGCAAAATAAAGGGAACTAGAATACATATGAAATTCTCTCCAGCTCTAGATCCTATGTCCTATATGCCACAATGAATCATCAGAATAGGACTTTGGTGACATAGCATGTGCAGTAATTAGTATTATTATGAATGGCCATTGAAGTAACCCCCTTGAGGCAAAGCTTCATATATTCATATTTGAAACAGGTTAAGAGTCAAAAATGTGTGATAGGAACTATGCCATATCCCCATGAGGAACTCTTGTACTTCGGGCCAACCTCTATTCAAAAAGGGAATTTATTTATGTTTGAACTGGATCAGGATTCTGCTAATGAAACAAACATGGCTTATCACCAGGTCCTCTTCCAGAAACCACACTTTCTCAAGTCAAATCAGACCCAAAAAAAGATATTTGAGGAATTCATGACTTGGGATGCATTCTTGGTTACCCATGGATAATGTAATAAAATGGATAAGATCTGCCTGCCCAGTTTTATTTCTAGTGTCTTCTGAGTTAATGAAATGAACAGCAGTAAATAGGGAAATAGACCACAGTGACCCAGATTCCTCAGGACCCTGAAGTAGGTGATGATTGTTTATTCCTCTTTGCATCCAGTATTTTTTCCAAATACGTGAAGAAAATAAATGTACCTTACCAGGAATGTCATTTTGGGTGTCCAAATGAACTAGAGTCATTGTATCAGATACAGACAGATCTGAACTTCACCCTGATATATCTGCTTGTAATGAAATACTCTCCCTTTAAATCCCTATATTCCCCTTTGAAAGGAAAAGCATTAAAAATCATTTGGGGACCATTTTAGAAGGGTTGGTAACAAAAAATGCAGACAGTCTCTTGATATTCAATTAAAATACCACTAATGGGAACTAACTGTCTTAGAAATTGGTAATGGGAAATATATTCTTACCCTTCTGTAAACCAAAAGTCATCTGGTTACTGTTGGCAAAGAAATGAGATGCCCCTCACAGTATGGTTCCTGATAGACAAGCATTCCCCATCCCCAAACCAATACCACAACTGCCACTAATACAGGCTCTAATTCATAGACTATGTAGAAAAGAAATTCAGGATAAAACTGAGATGTAAACAGAGGTTTCCCCCACCCCACTCTGAGCTTTAAGTTCATGGGTAGGGCACTGAGGAGGATCTTTCTTGGTTACACCATCTACATAGAGGGAGTATAGATGGCCTAGCACAGAGCCTGATACACAAAAGGTTCTTAATTGATGCTTTTTGATTAAATGATGGGCAGTTAAATGACATGGTAGATAGAGCACTGGGTCTGGAGTCAGGAAGACCTAAGGTTCAAATCCCATCTCAGTTATTTACTGGCTATGTGACTCTGGGAAAGTCATAAGAGACTATTTGCCTCAGTTTCTTCAACTGTAAAATAAGGATAATAGCACCTACCCCCCCCCAGAGTTGTTGTGCGGATCAATTGAGATAATAATTGTAAAGAACTTAACACTACTTATTAATTGTTGTCATCATTATCATCTAACACGTAGCAGCCAATACAAGCCTGAATTTATTTTCAAAAATAAGTCATTTGGATAAATGGCTCCATATAATAAAAATATGGCAGTGATTATACCCAGACTCTATTACAAGAAGACAGGACTGTTCATCAAAAAGCTCTCAGACTCCCACTAAAGTTAAAACAAAGTTAAAATCTGTCTCTATCTTAACTCTTTCACACTTACATCTCTCCTTTCAAATTTCAACTCAACTTTTCATATTTTCAATCTGTTTGATTCTTTATTTCTTCTTGTGATTTTTGAGGTCAAAATAGTATACCTTGTAATAAAAGATATGAAAATCACATTAAAACTGTAATCCAATGTCTGGCCAAATCTATAGCTTTGCTAAGTTTAATTGGTAGTTTTCCTTAGCAAATTTTATGGCATATTTAGAAGCAGTCAACTTTTCTATTAATTAACACTGGCTTTTCCCTGCAATGTTTTCCTATGTTGGAGTATGCCCTCCACTAATGCAGATCTCTCTTCTTTCCCCTAAAACTCAATAAATTCTCTTTGAGAGTTGCTGTAGCTGAAAAAAATGTACCACCCTTTGATGAAGCAGGTGACAGGTCTGTCTCAATTTAGTTAGGCTGATCATCAGATGAAAGACACATGGTCAGTCCATCATAGCTGTGTGGTTTGTGAGTAGTTAACACATTGCTTCTAAAATTCAAAATTCAGGTAACCAAAAATAGGTCTTTTGGTCAACTAAACTTGATATGAGTTATATAATTAAATGTTTAAAAATGAAATGCTTTCAACAATTCCATGCTGCTTACTTTTGGGGGAGTGCTGTTTTGTATGTGCTGCTTGAGTATTTTTTTATGGTCAATACTTTTCTGGTACCATATAATAGTTTGTTGTTGTTTCAGTCATGACTGACTCTTTGTGATGCCATTTAGGGCTTTCTTGGCAAAGATGCTGAGTGATTTACCTTTTCTTTCTCTAGCTCATTTTACAGATGAAGAAACTAAGGCAAACAGGATTAAGTAATTTGACCAGGGTCACACAGCTAGTGTCTGAGGCTGGATTTGAACTCAGGTCTTCCTGATTCCAGGCCCTAACCACTGCACCACTAACTGCACTCCGTATAATGGTGCCATATGCCATATAATGGTGCATGCATGCATAAGCACACACACACACCCTATTTAATGAAAATAATTTTCACTCAAAATCCTTTTGTTGTTGTTGAAGAATAAAGAATTCTCCATTAATGACATGAAAGGCAGCATGGCATAATGGATAGGGAACTAGCCTCAGAGCCAGGGAAACCTGTGTTCAAGCTGTACCCCTGACACACATTGTGTGATACTGGGTAAAAAAAACTTACCCTCTCAGTGGCCTGAAGACTTTAAGTTGCAGAGAAGGTGTCAACCTGAATTGATAGAGTTTCCTTCTCTGGAAGTTCTCAATGAAATCTCAGATCTAGTACCTGTTATTTATCATACACATAATATGTAAACAAAAGTGATGCAGTGATACCAGATATATAAGCCTCAACTCAAGCCAAATTTAATCAGAAAAAGCCTCCTGGTGGAAATGAATTTTGAAAGATATAGTGACTATGTCATGAGCATTTGTAATCCCTTCTACCAGGGAGTCTGTGGCTCTTGGATCACATAATCTCAGGAGCTGTAAGCTACAGGGGGCTAAAGATAATAGGGTATCCATGCTTAGTCCAGCAATGTGACCAGGCTGCCTAAAAAAGGGTGGACAGCCCAGTTCAGAAAAGTAGTACATCAGTGCTCCCAAGTTGATCAGTAATAGGACTGAACCTCTGAATGGCCATTGCATTTCCAACCTGGTTAAAATGGAGAGAACTAGTCTCAGAAAAAAAAAATGGGGATGATAGATATAGTCAGTGAGGACACTGTAGGTTTCAGGGTACCATATGCAAAAATATTAAGGTGACGTCTTCTAGAATCACGGACACTTATGGCCTCAATCCAGATGTAAACTATAGGGTTTTTTCCAAAAATAAAGAGGAAACACAGCATCTTACTTTAATTGAACCAGGCTCTACAAATGTCACTGCTGGCTTGTCCTCAAAGTCAAAAGCATGTACTGGATTCTGTCACTTCTAGTGGGAAGGAACAGCCTCACCACCACCCCCAATGCAGTAAAGCTCTGCCTAGAGAAACAGCTTCATACTTTCCAACCTCTCAAAAATAATTATGGCATAGAAATGAAAAATATCACTTCTGTCCCTGCTCTGAGAAAATAGATCCACATGCCTAGAAGGGAATTTGGGCTGTCCTGGCGAAACTCAGCCACTGAGCAAATACAGCAAGGCTTTCAACACTTGCCTGTCCAGTAAGTTCCAAACTGCCCACAAAGAAAAGACACACATTTGAGAACATTTTCTTGGCATTTGAGGGTTGAAAAGGACTAGCCAGTTTGTGTTGATTTTTTTAAAAATTCTTTTCACCTCTTTAAAACAACCAGCTGGCTTGAAGTCAAAGCCTGGGTCAAGAAACTGATACTCAGAATCATGGAAAAGATCAGCCGTGAACAGCAACACACAGAAAGAAAGATTTCAGTAACTGATACAGCAGAAAGAGCATTGGTTCTGGGATCAGAGAACCAACCTCCACACCCACTCTCCAATGCGTACTGCCTTATTTATGTGATGTTGGAGAAGTCACTTGACCTTCATGTACCTCAGTTAACTAATCTACAAAACGAGAGGATGAGAATAGTTCATCTCTGAAGGCTCTTCCAGCTCTAGAGCTATGATCCTACCTTTTTAAATGAAACATCTTTGCAAATAGTTCTTAAAACATTGGTTCGTAGCAACATCATATGACCTAGAAATTTTGCATTGTTTCTACCTATATATAAGTGACAGTAGGTGGCACATGGATAGAACAGGATAAAACAATAGTCAGAAAGACTTGAGTTCAAATCTAGCTTCAGACATTTACTAGCTGTGTGACCCTGAGCTAGTTACTTTATCTCCATTAACCTCAGTTTCCTTAACAGGCGCTAGGTGGTGCAGTGCTGAGAGTGTGGGGCCTGGACTCAAGAAGACTTATTTTCCCAAGTTCAAATCTGGTCTCAGATACCTACTAGCTGTGTGACCCTGGGCAAGTCATTTAACCCTATTTGCTTAAGCTTCTTCATATGTAAAAGGAGCTGGAGAAGGAAATGGCAAATCACTACAGTATTTTCTCCAAGAAACCTCCAAATGGGATCACAAAGACTCGGACACAAATGAAGAATTAGTGACTGAAAATAGGGATAATAACATCACCTACCTCTCAGGGTTTGGGGGAGAATAAAATGAGATAATATTTGTAAAAAAGAACTTAGCACAGTATCTGGCATATAGAAGGAACTTAAATTTTTTTTCTTCCGTATGTGACAAGCATTCTCCATTTTCACTTAGCTGTTTTCTTTAGTGACCACAGAATGTAGAGCTCTAAGAGTCAGGCCAAACCCCTCATTTTATAGATGAGGAAATAGACTCAGAAAAGCCTCTATCTACAAAAAAAAATTTCCAACTTTCCCCATAGATAATTGACATTTAAATGGTACTTTAAAGTTTACAAAGCACTTCAAATACATCATTAGTCCTTGTCTCAATCTTCAGCTCCAGTACTACATCTCTAACTTCCTGTTGGACATCTCTGCCTGAATATTTCCTAAGTGACTCAAACTAAATACCAGTAAAGCAGAGTTCATTATCATTCCCACTAAACCCACTCCTATTCCTTTTGAGGGAAATACCACC
The DNA here is from genome assembly GCF_028583685.1 of Petaurus breviceps papuanus. NCBI lineage: Eukaryota > Metazoa > Chordata > Mammalia > Diprotodontia > Petauridae > Petaurus > Petaurus breviceps. The sequence goes on from NW_027187302.1 coordinate 2,831,980, forward strand.
CTTCTGCTGAAGCAGAAGCAGTGCTTAGAGCTTGGTCAGACATCAAAGACCTCCCTGAGCCATCAACAATCATCTTGACTTTTGTCTTGCCATTGATTAGATCTAATCAGTTCGTGATTTAACACCACTTTAAGGACTTTAGGAGAGACAGACAGACAGACAGACAGACAGACAGAGAAGCTGATAACTTTGTACAACTCTGCTTCATTTATAACCAATTCACATGCAAGTCAAGACATCACCTATGATGTCATTGATCTTCTTCAAAAACATTCGCCACCCCTTCCACCCCAAATCCAATCCATAGCCAAATCTTGTCAGTTCCCTCTGACTCACATCTATAGTGCCTTTTCTCCACTCACATCATAACCACCTTAATATAGAATCTCCTCATGTCTTTCCTGAACTATTGCAATGGTCTCACAATTTGTCTCTATATTTGTAGGATGGTTTCTTTTTAAAGAAAGGAAACCATTGTCTGAATTTGATTGGTCTGGGGGATTAGGGCTTGAGCTGTTGACGTGGTTGAGGCATAAAAATTCTAACCAATGAAGAGTCAGTATTTATCAGACTTTACAGAATTCTCATTATCATGCAAGTCAACCATCTCTCTGATTGGGTGCTGTTCCTATGAGAGGCCCTGGAGGCAGAGAGGAGCAATTTCTACTTGAATCAATTTTGTACCTTTATTGATGTTTTCTACACTCAAACAAATTTCTCTATGTTAAATATTTTATGACTCATGAGGGTCTCATTGCAATATAATCTCAAGCCTGAACCAATGGACAAGTCTGAGTTAGCTCTGACCTTTCTCCTTTTACACAGCTGCCAGATTGATGTTCCTAAAGCACATGTCTGACCATGTCAGCCTCAGTGGTTCCTGATTAGCTCTAGGATAAGATCCAAACTGCTCAGTTGGACATTTAAAGCCCTTTACAATCTAACCCTAGTCAATCTTTTCCAGATAATTATACACACCATATTCTAGCCAAACTGGCCCCCTAGAAGTTCCCCATCTAAGATGTTCCACCTCTCATCACTGTGTCTTTGCTCAGTCTATCTGTCACCCATGCCTGGAATATTCTCCTCCTTTACCTATAGCCTCAAAATCTTCAGCTCCCTTCAAAAGTCAGTTCAAGTACAATAGTCCTTTCCCCCATTCACCATTGTTAGTGCCCCTGCCCCAAAATCATTATATATATAGTATTTATTTAGTTATTTGTGTACGTGTTTATTTTTTAATTTTAAACTTTAATTTTTGTATTGATATCACTAGTACCTAGAACAGTGCCTAGCACAGAGAAGGTGATTAATAAATACTGAAGTGAACCGAACCTCATTTGAACTTCACAATACTCCTTGTGAGATAAGTATCACAGATGTTATTATCTATCTTGCATAGATTAAAAAAAATGAGAATTACAGAAAAGCTAAATGACTTTTCTGTGATCACCTGAGTGGTACAGCACTCTCTCCCTAATGCATGTCTAGCAATCTAGCCGAATCTCAAGCAACAAATAAACAAATAAAACCAGGGAGGAAGCAAGCTGCATTCACATTGTTTCCTGATATCCCCCTATTTCTTCTATGTCAGCCTGAAATTAACATACCAGCCCCGGGCTATTCAGGGTTTTTCGTGGCTATGTAAGTAAAAAGTAAGGCATCTTCAGACTTTAAGGAGGAGAACAGGCATTCCTTCCATTACCAAATAGATAAAGTACTGCAATATTGGCTATGAAGAGATCACTAGAAATGGAATCCCATTTCCTCATTAATTTCCATCTAAAAATTGGAGACTCCCCCCAATGGTGAAAGAATATTAATAAAGAGTTCTCAAAAAAATCAAATAATAGGGGCTGCTAGGTGGTGCAATGAATAGAGCACTGACCCTGGAGTCAGGAGGACCTGAGTTCAAATTTGACCTCAGACACTCAACACAAAAAAAAAAAAAACCTAGCCATGTGATCTTGGGCAAGTCACTTAACCCCAACTGCCCTCCAAAAAAAAAAAGCAAAAAAAAAAAAAATCAAATAATTAACAACCACATAAAAAAGCTACTGTGTAAATCACAACTCAAAAGTTTTATCTCATACCCCTCTAATTGGCACACATAACCAAACCCACATAGGCCACGTTGGAGTGACTATGCAGAGGTTCCCAAACTTATTTGACTGCCCCATTAAAAAAAAAATTCATTCAGCCCCTCTCTCTTCTTCCAGAAATCTTACTAACTAGGAAAGAAATCTCAGATTAAATGTGCAATAAAACCCAAGGTTACTACCGATCCCCTGGATGGTTCCAGCACCCCTCAGGGGGCAGTATCGCCCACTTTGGAAACCACTGGACAGTAAGAAAACACAGCTAATGGGGCTGTGAATTGGTCCCACTGTTCCAGAAGAACACTTTGAAATTATGTTAAGTAATAAAAAAAAAAAAAGGCAATACCTTTTGATCTCAGTGGTAGGCACATAGCCCTGGGTAATTCCAAGACAAAAAGAACAGTTCCATATTCACTAAAAATGTTTATAGCATTACCTTTTTCTATAGCAAAACACCGGAAAGAAAGTAGATGCCCATTGCATTTACTAATAGGGAATGGCTAAATAAATTGGGTGTGCATGAATATAAATGACAAATTCAGAGAAGTATGGGGAAACTAATATAGACTGATACAAAGGGAAGTAATATAAAAACAAAAGGGAAGGAAAATAATACATACTTGAAAAAATGTAAAGAGAAACAACAACAGATTTGATTGTGATGGTAGTGGGGGAGTAGTCTGAATCACTTTAATTGAGGTAGTAAGCTTGTCCTTCAGGGCTCAGGGAACTATGGGTGTGGAACACTGTGTTATTATAAATATAAATATAATATAATAATATATTAATAAATATATTATTATTATAAATATATTATTATAAAAATAATAATGTAATATAAATAATAATATAAAACAAATATAAATATCATTACTTATTTTTTTCTCAGCTTTATTTTTTATTTTTTTTGCTTTTTGGAAGGCAATTGGAGTTAAGTGACTTGCCCAAGGTCACATGGCTAGATTTTTTGTGTGTATTAAGTATCTGAGGCCACATTTGAACTCAGATCTTCCTGACTACTGGGCCAGTGCTCTATTCACTGTGCCACCTAGCCACCCTATTATTTTTTATTTCTTATCTATTCCTACAATCCCCCAATGGTGCACTATTTTATACGTGATTGGAATCTAGTTTGAAAATTCATTAAATTTGAAGACTAAGATTATATAAACAAAGGACATCAATTTTCTCAACTATTTGTTTAAAATTCTGCATGCCAACTTGTATATTGTTAATTATCCTTCAATTAATAATGCATTTTATATCAAGATAGACTATTTTTGTTGTTCAGTCATTTCAGTTGTGTCTGACTGCATGACCCCATTTAGGGTTTTCTTTACAGAGATACTGAAGTAATTTGTAATCTCTTTCTTCAGCTCATTTTACAGATGAGGAACTGAGGCAAACAGGGTTAAGTGACTTGCCCAGGCTCACACAACTATAAAGTGTCTAGGGTTGGATTTGAACTCATAAAGATGAGTATTCCTGATTCCAAGTTCAGTGCACTATCCACTATGCCACCTAGCTGCTCATGATAGAGAGATATATATGATAGACATATTTATTTTATATATATATATAATATGTATATATATATATATATAAGTAGAGATAGATTTTTTTTTCTTGCTATATAGTGCCTCTTCATTAGTGGGAGTTCTGTACTCATGAAGAGTAACTTTTGACTGGTCCCTCCAAGTCAGAAAGATTCCCAATAGGAGCTAAATTTGGAACCAATTATCACATGCTTGACCATCTGGTGATGATTCCCTTTTCAGCCACAACAGTGGCCACCTCTGTAGGTGTTGGTTAATATCTAGAATAGCAGAAGAAGGATCCATATCAATGAAACCAAAGATATTTGAATTATGAAACGAAGTAAATATATCAGAAACAGTTTTAAGAATGGGAAGGTCTGGCCAGACAGCAGTTTATCTGCAAAAGAGGAGCATTTTAGCATTCTGTAAGCTCAAGGGGAGTTAGTGTGATATAGCAGCAAAAGTAATTTGGGGTAAGGTGGCATTTAGAGGGCCACAGGGCCCAGATGGAGAGCAATAGGAACACTGCTACTCTCTTCCCTGATCAGATCACATTCGGAATAGTCTGTTCAGTTCTGAGCGCTATATTTTAGGAAGGACATTAATAAACCAGAGAGTATTTAGAGAAGAGAAGCCAGGATAGCAAAAAGCCCTGAGTTCATGGCATGTGTTGGTTGAAGGACCTAGGAGGTTTTGTCTTGAGAAATCTAGGTAGAAAAAATAGCTGTTTTCTGATATTTGAAGGCCTGTCATGTGAAAGGAGGATTAGTCCTATCCGGCTTAGTCCCAGTGGAAATAAGCAGGAACAGTAGTTGGAAAGGGAAAAAGATAAATTTAGGCTTGATGTTCAGAAAAATTTTCTGATAATTAGAGCTACCCCAGAGCAGAGGTAGCGGGCTGTCTGCCACTTGAGGTCTTCAAACATAGGCTAAGGACCACTTGACAAGGAAGTTATAAAGGGAATTCTTTTTCAGGGATGTGGTTGGATTAGAAGACCTCTGAGTTCTTTTTCAATTCTGAGATTCTGTGATTCTGAAATAAATTCACTCAAATGGTTTATGTCCAAGATACTGTGATGAAGACACATGCACAGAGCTGGTTTTTCTGAGAAGGAAACCAATCTTGACTTCTGTTTCTGACAGGAAAGACTGCTTGCTGTGAATTAAATTAAAGGAATAATTGACTTGACTAAGGTCCCACAATCAGGAGAAAAGTTGGAGGTAGAGCCCAAGAAAAATTCTCACTAGAGAGTTTTTTTATTGGTTTCTTTCTGTCATTTTGGAAGCAAAATCAAGAGAGAATCCATCATTCAGGGCTACTGTGTACCTCAATTCAGCCAACAGTACTCCTGATCTCTGGTCACCTAGCCTTTGTCCAAACTTACCAATGGACATTTCCAACAGCTGCAAATTATACTTTCCTAGCTCCCAAACTGGCTGACTTTGTCTTCACACAGAAACCCTAATCACATTGGCATTTCTTCGACTGTTAAATTGCATCACAAACTCACATGTAATTTGCTACCCACTAATATGGTACAATCACTTTATGAGTTTCTCCAGACCTACTGAACATCAAGAGTCTGGTTACTGTTCCCTCCTTGTGTCAGAAAGTTGAACCTCTTATTTTTCCAGACTCTAGTTCCAAATGCTTTCACCAAAGGCCCTCTCCAATGCCTCCTGTGGCATGGAGGGACCCTTGGGGTTTTTAAGGCTGCGCCAGTGGAACAAAAGCTACAGCTGGTTCTACCAAGTCTTAAAGGTCTTAAGTATGGGTCAGGTCTTTAGGAGCAATGTAGCGTCTTAGCTCATCTACTATTGTTCCACTGCTGCCATCTATAGGTTTTCAATGATAATGTGCATTCTTCAACGAATGGCTACTGCTCTGTTGCCACCTGATGGTCTTCAAGTGTGATGAGGTTCCCCTTCTTAATTAATCCTCCACCCTGCCTCCATCCCTTCTCTCCTCCCCATAGAGGAAGGGGTCTGCCAATGCTTTAGTTTTATAGACTAGATAATAGCTTTAGTTGGTCAGTAATGCAAGCCTCAATAAGCTTCACTTAATCTACTAACTATAAACTCTTTGGGGCATTTTAAATTTGCCTTTAGAATCCTTCCTTTCTGGGCACCATGCAGATACCTATCTGAGTCATTGTCCTAAATTCCTTTTAACTCCTAGGTACCCTTCAAATTATCCCAAGGACTCCACCTAGCAAAACTTCAAAGGAGTTGGGAGGAGCTGGGGTGAGACATTCCCTTTCAACACCCCAATAATGCTCTTAGTCCCCTGTAAGTCACTTTAGGCCAGGTAAGGCAAGTGATCTTTGCTCCATTTCCCACCTGCAGTCAAAATTGTTGTTCATATTCCCAACACTATAAAGCAGATAATTATACTTGTACTATCTATTATGCCTCCCAGGATTTTTGTGAGAAAGGTACTTTGTGAACCTAAAGTGAATAAATGGATGGGGAAAAAACAGTTATTAAGTGCTTACTAGGTGTCAGGCATTGTGCTAAGTGCTGGGATACAAATACAGGCAAGCAATACAGTCCTTGCCCTCAAGGAACTTAAAATAAGGGTTCATAAACTGGGTCTGAGAACTCTTCATATTTTGAAAACTTTCAATTTCAATATAATTGGTTTCCTTTGTAACTACATATTTTATCTTATGCATTTAATAACATTATTCTAATTAGGTATCCATAAGTTTCAGCAGATTGCCAAAGGCACCCATAAGCCAAAAATGTCTTATAATAAGGGAAGACAATAGGAGAGTGATAGCCAAGAAAGGGTATCTCCAACAGAGATATCAGAGGAGATAGTGACTGTAGTCATAGGACAAATGATTGACATGTCCATTCCAGGTATGATAGTGTTGTTGTTTTTAAATTTATTTTATTTTTAATTTACAGAATAAAACAAGCATTTCCAATAACATAGCATAATAAAAAGATCATTTCACATGAAACTGCAAATCTATTATATACAACTTGCTATTCCTTTTAAATATATAATAGTTATCATGTAAATTTCTTTTTTCCTTTTTTTTCTTTTTTCTTCCCACCCCACCTAGAGATGGCTACCATTAGACATATATATATATGAATATATGTGTGTGTGTATATAATTATTCTATAGATATTTCTATTTATCAGTTCTTTCTCTGGATCCAGATAACATCCTTCTTCATATGTCCTTTATAGTTAATTTGGACATCTGTAATGGTCAAAATGACTTATTCATTTAAAGTCATTCTTAAAATAAAATTGTTGTTGCTTAGTGAGGAAAGCAGAACCAGGAGAAGTTTGCACACAATTACAGACACACCATATCTGTAATGACTATCTTTTATAGACTGGGCTCCTCTCAGCAATGCAAGGTTAGAAGACAACTCCAAAAGAGTCATGATGGAAAGGGCTATCCATATCCAGCAAAAGAACAACAGAGTTGTGAGTACAGATTGAAGCAAACTACATGCTCTCTCTTTTTTGTTTTGTTTTGTTTCATTCCTTTTTTCTCATTGTATTCCATTGGTCATAATTCTTCTTTACAACTTGACTAATGTTTAATGTGAAGGTATTTGTAGAACCTATACTGGACAGCATGCCACCATGGGCGGGGGGGGGGGGGGAGAAGGAGAGGGAAGGGGAGAAAATTTGGAACTCAAGGGATTGTGGAACTGAATGTTGCAAAGTGAAAGTAAATAAATAAATGTTTAAAAAATAATAATGCTGTTATTGTATACAATGTTCTCTTGGTTCTGTTCATGTCCCTCTTCGTTTCATGTAAGCCTTTCCATGTTTTTCTGAGACTGTTGAGCTCCTCATTTCTTCCAGCAGAGTAGTATTTCATCGTAATCATATGCCATAACTTGTTCAGCCATTCCCCAAATGTCTGCAATGTCTAGTTCTCTCCTACCACAAAGATTTTACTATTACACTATTGCTATTACACTAAAGATTCTTTTCCTTTTTTCCCTAATCATCTTTAGAAATAGACCTAGTAGTGGCATTGCTAAGTCAAAGGGTATAGGTAGTTAATAACCCTTGGGCATAATTCCAGACTGCTCCCCCAAATGATTGATAGTATTGGCTTAATGACTATGATCAGAGCTGAGTAGATAGGAGGAGGACATGCCCTCAACAGCATTAATGTACCACACAAATACCAATTAATAATATGAAGTGTTATAGAGAGTTTCCCTCAGCACAATTGGAAGTAACAGATGCATCGCGCCCAACCAATGCAAGAAGCTTGGTAGATAAATCAACAATCAAGAAAGGGTGGGAGGCAGTGCCAAGAATGGAAACAAGGTCAAAATTAGAAGCACACAGAAACGTCTAAGGGAGGTGTCAGAGGGACATAAAATCTGGATTTTAGACTACAAACTTGGAGTGCCAACAATATGCAAATGAAAGCACTAGTGCCTCCCAAACACAGACTATATTCTAATGAATGAAGTCTTGCTGACATGGACAGATGCCTTTGACTTAGCATAAAATATAGAGAAAAGAGAAGCTGTGAGTCTTAAAGGAACAATTTTTTTGCCTTCTGGAGGGAAAATGGCAAAGATGGAAGAGTGAATGCATATATCTTGAAAGTACAGAGTCATTTACATGTTCTTTTTCCCATTAGAATGCAATCTCCTAGAGATCAGATCTCTCTCTCTCTCTCTCTCTCTCTCTCTCTCTCTCTCTCTCTCTCTCTCTCTCTCTCTCTCTCTCTCTGTCATCTCTGTCACAGAGAAGCCAACCTGTGACCTTAGCTTCTTCTGTTCCCTCCTGCCTTCTGGCAGGAATTAAAATCTCTATTTGAGAAGGGGAGTGTGGGGAAGGAGGTGCTGAATATGTATCTATTCTGACCTCCTCGTGAGCCCACAAATGACACCCCTTGCATTTTAAAACTATCCTGACCTGGAGCTTTCATAATAATCTGAAAAAGAAACAAAATCAATGTTTCTATATCAGTTCTGAAACAATGTCTTGCTCCCCTCCCTCTCTCTGTTGAAACCAAGAAGGAATCTTCCCTTAATTATATTGGTGATATAAGTAAGGCTAGGAGCCCCTAACTTACCCATTTGGGAGTAGTAACTACTTTTCTACTTCCTTGAGGGGATTAGGATAATGATCTGCCTAAAAGAAGGAAGAAGTCTTTCATTATTTCTGAATGTTGGCGCCAAAGGAGTCCTTCTCACCCTTCACCTTCCCCTCCCACAAGCTCTTGAGTGAAAATTAGAGAGAGAATCTTATTGATACATATTATTATATTTTATAAACTTCCTAAAGGAGAGCATGAGTTGCATCTGGGGTTTTCCTTATCTTAGAAGAAAAGCAAGCTGACCACCATTACTCTCTTGGGGTTGATGGGTTCTTCTGCATAACACTGCCTCCCTTTCTTGTTTTCCTACCAAGTACATGCACAAAGAAATCTCTCTATAGGGGATAAATCTGAGGGTGGTAACTAGAAAATAGCCACTACCTACTGAGATAAGTGAACTGAAGGAAACTGGAACACCCATGTTCCAAAGGTGGGGGCCAGAGTGGGAACGGTTCCCCCTCCCTTTCCTAAAATAGCTAACTAGGTGAATCTTTTTGGTTTCTTTCTTTTTTTTTTTTTTTTTTTGGATGGGGGGAAAGCAAGGCAATTGGAGTTAAGTGATTTTCCCAAGGTCACAGAGTTAGTTAAGTGTCAAGTATCTGAGGTCATATTTGAAGTTAGGTCTTCCTAACTCCAGGGCCAGTGCTCTATTCACTATGCCACTTAGCTGCCCCAGGATCACTTTCAAAGGAACAAAGCTCCAATCTTCACAGATTCATGGTTATACAAACAAGGTAAAGACCATGGGCTAAACTTGTCTTCCTTGGGGCTTTAGGCATTTACAAGGGCTAAACTGTACTATACGTACTCCGTACCATTGCTGTAATACCTACCCTTCTTCCACAGTTGCCTTCATTAATTTCCATGGAATCTATGGAATGGTGGGAAGGTAGAGGGATTTCAAAGATAAAATTCAAGTAAATTCAAAAAGCATTTATCAAATGCCTATTCAATCAATTGGGGCAACTAGATAGTATAGTGGATAAAGCAGTAGGTTTGGAATCAAGAAGACTCATCTTCATGAGTTTAAATTCAGCCTTGGACATTTACTTGCTATGTGAGGCAAATCACTTAACCCTGTTTGCTTCAGTTTCTTCATCTATAAAATGAGCTGGAAAAGGAAATGGCAAACCCCTCTAGCATATCTGCCAAGAAAATCTCAAAATGGGATCACAAAGAGTCAGACATAACTGAAAATGACTGAACAACAATTCAATCAATCAATAAGCACCTATTAAGTGCTTGCTATTGTGACAAGTATTGGGGGTACAAGGGAAAACAGTCCCTACTCTCATGAGGCATACATTCTAATGGGGAGACAGCACATACATAACTAGATATATGCAAAAAATACACAGAACAGATAGAAGGCAACCTTAGGAAGGCACAATATACAAGACACTATGCTAGGCACAGGGGATATAAAAAGAAAAAAAGAGTCCATGTCCTCAAGGAGCTTATGGGATCCCTTGAAGTGCTGAAATATATTTTAAATTACTTAGGACAGTGGTTCTCAAATGGTATGCAGCAAATTTCCAGTTGGACTGCCTCAAATTACATATATAAGAATGAATGGGGGTGGCTAGGTAATGCAGTGAATACAGCACCAGCCCTGGAGTCAGGAAGACCTGAGTCCAAATCTGGCCCTACCTTCCCTGCTCCAAAAAGAAAAAAAAATGAATGCCCTAGTAAGACCAGCAAAATCTGACAGTCAAGTTGGAGAGCTAAATAACAAAAACACTGAAATTTAAAGAGGAGCATCTGACCTGGTCAAAGGAAAGAAAAATATACACGCGGGGAGGCCTGGTAGCACAGCGGGTAAGAGCACCGGCTCCAGTGTCGGGATGACCTGGGGATCAAATCTGGGCTCAGACACTTAGCACCACACCCAGAAATAACTGGCCATGTAACCTTGAGCAAGTTACTTAACCCCAATTGCTTAATATATATACATATACACACGCAAAGTTGGGTACAGATAGGTGTGCTGGAGCCAGCTCAAACCAGTTTTCCATCAATTATTAAATGTACAATGTGAACATTTACATCTTGAAAATTAGTAAACATCACAAGTTAGGGTTTGCTTTGTTCTGTTGATTGTTAGATTAAAGTAATGAAAAATATATCAATAATTAAAATTAAACTCAAAAGTGTGACCTGGGTATATTTGGGGGAGGAGGAAGAGCCAGTTGTTAAATACTTAACAACACACCCCTGAACAGAAATAATTTTCTCTCAAATGGGAAAGAGAAAGGAAAAAGGAGAAGGAAGGAAGAAGCAAGAGGAGATTAAAGGAGGTACTAGTCCCCAAAAAAAAGAAATACTAAGGACATACAAAAATATTTCTTAGCAGCTCTTTTTGTGGTGACAAAGAATTGTGAACTGAGGTGGTGTAAAGGGGTCCTAAGACCAAAAGCTTTAACAACCACTAGGATCAATCTTCCCCTAGGTGCCAATGCAACACAGTCTGTCATCGCTTCCCCTTGCTCAGGAAGATAATCTTTTCAAAAAGATTTTGACACTGTGTCTTTTCCCTATCTCACTGGTTTCATCTTACATCTCAAACTGATATTCAACTTTGTGCCTTTTTATGAAAATGAACCTCTAGGTTTCATATTATATATTCAGCTTTTCATGATCAGAAAATTATCAAAGCCCACCACTATTCTCCAAAGGGAAAATCATAACTGGACAAAATCATAAATGGACAAGCTGATTTCCAATGCTATTGAGATCCCATTAGTATACAGGTCCCATAAAAGGAAAGATCCACACATTTGACTAGTCTCAGTTGTTAGATCCAATGGTATTATCTCAACCTTGTTGCATTCAGACTTCTGCGGTGTTGAATTCTGCTGCCAGCTCTCCTCTACCTAGATACTCATTCTACCCTGGTGTTTCATGAGCCATGTTTTCTGGTTCTCCTCCTACCTATATGTCCCCTTCTTTTCAGTTTCCTTAATTGGATCATCATCTATATCCTACCCCCTTATATACATGTATAACCAGAAGTACATTGATAAATGTTTACAACTGGCTCTCTCAAAAAATGTATACTTGACACCCTTCTGAGTTTAATGTGAATTCCTCATATTTTCTCCATCATTTTCCTAAGTCTAGGCAACCAACAAAACAATAAATTTATCCCTAATGTATAATATTCTCTGACTTCTAAGGTATAAATATTCACACTGAAAATTTAACAATCGACTCATACCCTTTGAGGTGGCTCCAGCACAATACTGAACCTAGGGGCCTCCTTTGGCATTCTTCCCTGTGTTCTCTCTCTTTTTTGATGATCTCATCAGCTCCCATAGGTTTATTTATCATCTCTATGCAGATGATTCACAGATCTAATTCTTCACCCCATTTCTCTCCTGAATATCTTGTATCATCAACTACCTTCCTGTTAGACCTCTCCATCTGGATATCCCAACTCAAGGTGACCAAGATAGAACTCATTATCTTCCTCCCCACTCTGCATTAGGAAAAATCGCTTTCACAGATGCATGGAGAATGGATTAGTGGGGAGAGGTGTGAAGTAAAGAGACCAAAGAGGAGACTATCGCAATAGGTCAGAGCAAATGAAAATATAAGTTTCCTTACCTTGATGTCCCAAAAGCTGATACACTCACAGGTCAGGACAAAAACAAAAGATAATTTGTACTTATTTGTGTCTCTATTGTTTTCCCTCAAGTAGCATGTAAAGTCCTTTGGTGGCATGTATACTTTCTTTTTTAGATTTGTTCCCCAGCACCCGAGGAAGCGCATGATACATTTGCGGAACTGAACAGAATTAATCAAGGTACTGCAAAATTGATGTCCACTAAATAGTCCCTTTATGCTATACCTGACAACACCTTTAGCAATCATTTAGCAGATCTTTCTTCTCAATAAGTCTATCCCCAAACTGCTGAAAGCATTCAATTACTCAACTAGGCACTAGATTTTGTGATGTCAAGCAATGAAGTGCTAATGAGGACCATGTGGGAGTGATAATGGGGTTCATGTGATTGGTTGGTCTACAAAATGGAGATGAAATAAAAAATGGAGATATTCAGGTTCTGCGATAACAGGTGGCTCAAAGTAACCACATTATGTGTGTTTGGTCATTCTAGTGGACTCTGACAGATTCAGGACTGCATATTGATCAGATCAACAGAATTTTGAGACTGGAGAAATATAAGGTCATTTAGTCAACATCCTTACTCTATTGAGGAAAATGAGACCAGAGAAGCTAAGTGAATTGTTCAAGGTCACTCAAGGGGTGTTGGTAAAGCAGAATTCACAACTAGGTCCTCTGAATCTAAATATAGCATTCTTTCTATTGTACAAACACACAACCAAACCTAATGCAATGACTTCTGAGTTCTGAAAACCTTTTCAAAAGTCTTTCACTCATTCACTGTAGAAATAATAGATTCATCACCTTCCCCTAAGACATTATGTAATCTATATTAACTTTTTGGAAATTGCAAATTCATTTGAAAAATAAACACATCTAATTGTCCCAAGTGAATGTACTTATTTTTCACATGATTTCACTTTTTCCTTGTGAATTTTATTATTTAAGAGGCAAAGTGGATTGAGAGTAAAAATGCACTCAAACCCAACCTCAAACATTCACTAGCTCTGTGAACATGGGCAAATCACTCTTTGGATCTCAGTTTCCTCATCTGTGAAATGAAATGATAAGATTGTATAGGCTCTAATATCCTTTTCAGGTTTAAATCTATTATCTATGATAAATTGGACTAGAGGGCAGCTAGAGAACTAATGGATAAAGGTCTGGGATATGAATCAGGAAGATTCATCTTCATGAGTTTAAATCTGGCCTCCAACATTTACTAGTCATGTGACCCTAGTCAAGTCACTTAACCTGTTTGCCTCAATTTCCTCATTTGTAAAATGAGCTGGAGAAGAAAATGGCAAACCACCCTAGTGTCTCTGCAAGAAAACCCCAAATGGGGTCACAAAGAGTTGGACATGACTGAAACAACTTAACAACAAAAATCTGAATTGGCATCCACATGGTGCAATATGGGACTAGACCACTAAAAGATAAAATTTCATTTACCACTTATCTTTACCAGTAGCTTTTCAGGAATGACTTGCAGGGCATATTTGTCCAGAAGATGACACAGCTCCTTTCCAATAATGTAAGCTCATTATCTTAAAAAGTCTAACAGTAAAAGATATGTTCATGGGTTTGAGAAGAAAGATATCTTGGATGGTACATTAAAATTTTGTGTCAAGAGTGGATTATCGGGGAAGCAAGGTGGCACAGTGGATAGAACACTGACCTTCGAGTCAGGAGGACCTGAGTTCAAATCCAATCTCAGACACTTGACAATTACTAGCTATGTGACCCTGGACAAGTCATTTAACCCTAATTGCAAAAAAAAAGTGAATTGGAGTACTTTTTAGGGATCTAAACTCTGGTCCCTTTTGGTGCAACCAGTCCTCTGGCCTGTTGTTAAAGGACACGCATGACATATTGCAAATTGGCATAGCTCTTTATTGGTGTCTGTGACTAGGGAATTGCATCAAAGAGGATTGTTCAGTGAACATCATGGAAGACAGACATTTGTGGTGGGACCACTCCCCTGAGTAGGTTATAAGAGCTGTAGAGAACTCCAGATGCCATTCTTAATAATAATTTGACAGCTCCAGTCAACTTCCTTTCCTTAGTCTCAATAGCTCCACACCATGCCCACCTCCCCTCAGCTTTACACCATTCTCCCTGTCTCATCCATTTGCCCCTGCTTACCAGACTACCAATTTGCTTCTCCTTGATCCTTTTATGTCCTCTTTGTCCTTTAATGGTTTTCTTTTGATGCAGAAGTAAAATCTGACACAAGTTCTGTGTAGATTGGGATATTTTCAAAAGTAAAATGTGTGATGAAACAATCAAAAAAAAGAGTTAATGTGCTCCCAGGCTGCATGTAATGAGATATAGCCTCCAGGAAAAGGGAGATGAGGGTCCTGTTCCACTTAGCTATTGTCAGAGTTCATCTGTAGCACTGTGTTCAATTCTAGATGCCACAATTTAAGGACATTGGTGAGCTATAGAGCATTCAAAGAAGGGTAAAAAGGATGACAAAAGGTCTAGAATATATGTCATATGAGGGCTAGAGATAATACCGTGAAGAAAAGATTTAGGATAGATATTATAGGTATATTCAAGTATTTAAATAGCTATCTTGAAGGGAGGAGGGATTCATTTTGTTCTACTTGGTGCCAGAGGACAAAATCGAGAGAAATGGATGAAAATTAAAAAGAGGCCAATATAGACTTGATGTGAAGTAAAACTTGCTAACAATTAATTAAGGCTGTCCAAAGTTGGGATGGACTGCTTCAGGAGGGGTTGGGTTCCCTCTCCTTGGAAGTCTTCAAGTAGAGGTTGGATGTTGCGATGGTGATTCCTTTCATGTTTAGGTTTGACAAGATGGCTACTGAGGTCCCTCCTCATTCAAATTCTGTAACTAAAGATCAGATTCATACTCAAGATGAAGTAGATATCAGTAGTTTTCTTCATTAATCCTGTCTTTGCTGAAGATCCAAGACTGGCAAAAGCAGATCTGATCTTCCTCTCATATATATATATTTTTTTATCCAATGAAGGACATAAAATACCAGTCCCAAATTACAGCTGAAACCAGCAATATCTTTTCCTTTAAAAAAAAATCCTACATCAGATTTATAGTTTTTTTTAATTGTCTTCTTTAAAATATTACAGTATTTTGGGGAAAAAAAGATACACTTCAAATCAGGAATATGTATATGTATATATATATATATGTATATATGTCTAATTAGTAATTCAGCACTACTTCCCAAATAATTTTGTTATCCCAAAATTTTTATGGAATCACTGGAGTAGACATAGTACTGAAGAAAAATCTAGGTGAAAATTTTAACCATTCATACTTGCAAGATTATAACATAACATTTAAATTATGCCACCTTTCTGGTATTGTACAAAAAAGAAAAATCAGCTCAGTTCCTTAAGTATGCTGATCATGACTAAACAATGAGAATTCTTAGCTCTAAGGTTGGAGTTCAGGAATAAAAGAATTTTACAAAGTGACTTGATGTGGCCACTAACACAGTTATGAAGCTAGAAGGGTCCTAATAGATAGTGCACAAAAACCCTATCCTGTTACAGATAAGCTAACAAATGGAAACCCAACGTGGTGAAATGGTTTGCTTTAGGTATACAAATAGTTAAGACCCGAGTTCAAAACCAGCCTCAGACACTTACCTGCTGTATGGCCTAGGCAAGTCACTTAACCTCTACCTTCCTCAATTGCCTCATCAACAGAATGGGGATAACAATAGTACCTACTTCCCAGAATTATCTTGAAGATCAAATAAGATAATTATAAATCGCTTTGCAAACCATAAATCACTATATCTAGCTATCATTTTTATCATCATCATTATCATAATCAACTAGCTGGCCTTGGAGCCAAGAAGACCTATGTTCAAATCCTGCATATGACACATATTAGTGGTGTGACCCTGGGTAAGTCACTTGATCTCTCAAAGAGCTATAAAATTTTAAGTTTTGGAAAAGGTACTGGTTAGTATTTCCTGAGTTTCCTAAAATCACAGATCTAATTCCTGTCCTTTGATATAAGTATTAACTTAAATACATGGAATCTTATTATACTGATAAACCAGTAGACAGTTGGTCATAGCATCTTACATTTGACAAAAGGATAAATAGTTTTCCAAGTTCTAATTCTTCATTTAGCTATTTTTCACAGTGGCTCTGTCAAATACAACTCAATTGAATACCAGTCTCTGAAAAATTAAAGTTATGGGTCACCCAAAGGACAATAGAGAAGCTAACCCTAGTTCTAACCCTAATTCAGAGAGGCACACAGTGGTTTTAAGACATCACCAACCAATCTCAACTGAGCCTTCACTATAACAAGACTTTTATCTTCCTTAATTGATTCTCTTTCCCACTCACAACAACAGTTGTTGCAAATCTCTCTTCTCAGGCTTTTCATGGCAATTCTTCCCCAACTCTCTCAGCTGAGGATCTAATCTTATACTTTGCAAAAAAAAAAAAAAAATCCAAGCCATATGAAGGAAGTTTTATCTTCTCCTCTCTACCTTATTTCATAACCCCTTCTCATTTCACAACTGCTTAATATTTATTTTCTCCTTTATTCTAGCCTCTGTTGAAAAGACAGCCCTTCTTTAAATGAAGTCAACTCTTCTACATGCCTGCAGATTGACTTTTTTTCCCCTTTCTCCTCTCTCTCTGCCTCTGTCTCTCTGTTTCTCTTTCTGTCTCTCTGTCCCTCTCTGTGTGTGTCTCTCTCTGTCTTGTCTCTCTGTCTCTGCTCTCTTTCTCTTTCTCCCCCACCCCCTTAACTCTCACAAATAGGATCTAGCCATCTACACCCTAAAATTAACTTCTGTCTCCTCTCACTCTCCTAAATCTTCTGTAATCTAGATTCTAATCTCATCACTCAACTACAATTGCCCTCTCCAAAGTTTTTTTCCTTTTCTCTCAGACTTTATCCTTCTTGATCTCTCTGAAGCATTTGACATTCTTAACCACCTTCTAGATAACTGTCTCTTTTCTGGGTTTTCAAGACACTCTCCTTTCCTGGTTCTTCTCTTGTGTCTTCTAAGGAACTGTAATTACATCTCTAAGGATCTGTCCTGAGTCTTCTAATCTTTTCCCTGAATACTCTAACTTGGGGATCTCCTCAATTTCCATTAGTTTCATTATCATCTCTATGCAAATGATTTCCAAGTATGTTTATCCAACCCTATCTCTCTCCAGAACTTCAGTGCCACATCACAAAGGCCCTATTGGACTTTTCTAACTGGACATCCTGCAGCCATCTCAACCTCAGCATGCTTAAAGCAGAACTCTTAATCTTTGCAACTTGCAAGTGCACTCCTCTTCCAAACTTCTCTATTTTTATTCAGAGTACTGCCATCCTTCCAGTCATACAGATTTAAAAATTCAGCATCACCTTCATCTCCTCATTCCACCTCACCCACATACATCCATTCATTTGTCAAATTTTGTCTTTTCTATGTCCACAATGTCATATGCATCACTTTTTTTCCCCATTAACACAAATACTGCTCTAGTTCAGGCCCTTGTAACTTCTTACCTTACGATGGTATTTTATTTGGTCTCCCTATCTAAAGTCTCCATCCCAATCCAGCTTCCACAGAGCTGCCAAAATGACTTTCATAAAGCACAGACCCGACCATGTCACCTCCCTACTCAATAACCTATAGTGTCCCCCTGTTACCTCTAGGATCAACTATAAACCACTTTGGCTTTTAAAGCTCTTCAAAATCTGGACCTTTCCAATCTTCTTCAACATTACTACCCTCCACATACTCTTTGATCCAGTTGAATTGGCTTCATCATTCCTCACACATGACACTTTCACCTCCCATCTCTGGGCCTTTGCCCAAGCTCCCCCTATACCTAGAAAGCATTCTCTCCTGACTTCTGCCTCTTGGGATTTCTGGTTTCTTTCAAGACTCATCTCAAGTAACCATACAATGTCACTAGATCTAAAGGAAGAATTGTAGTTCATTGGAAGGATTCCACCTTTGGAGGACTTTCTGCAAAGTATAAATGAATCACATGAGATGAGTAATAATAATATAACTAGAATTTATACAGTGCTTTAAGGTTGGCAAAGCACTCTACAAATATGATCTCATTTTATCTTCACAACTACCCTGGGATAGAGGTGCTGTTATTTTCCTCATTTTGCAGATGAGGAAATTGAGGAAGATAGAGATTAAGTGCCTTTTCTGAAGTCAGTCATTAACATTTATCAAGCACCTACTACGTGCCAGGTACCATGATAAGTACTAGGCATAAGAAGAAAGGCAAAAAGCAGCTCTGCTCTTGGGGAGCTCACAATCTGATGAGGGAAACAACGGGCAAATAGCTATTTTGCAAACAAACAAGATATATGCATGGTTAAATTAGAAATAGCAAGAAGGCACTAAAATTAAGAGGGATTGGGAAAGGTATCCTATAAAGGTGGGATTTTAACTGGGACTTGAAGGAAGCCAAGAGGAAGAGATAAGGAAGAAGAATATTAATGCCCGGAGTCAAGATAGAAAGTGTCGCTTTTGAGAAATCGCTAGGAGGCCAGTACCCCTGAATGGAAGAGTACAAGGGATAGGGGGAGGTCGGTGTTCAGGTGTTAAAGAGGGAGGGGGAGGGGCACTTTTAAGTGTCTGAAGCTGGATTTGAATTCAAGACTCTTTGACTCCAAGTCCATGCTTCTATGTACTACACAAACATAGATAGCATAGAGATGGATAGTAATCACATTGGATGAGATTTAGAGAAGTCAAATATTTTGCTTGATACTGGGCATAGTGGTGCATGCCTGCAGTCTCTGATGCCAGAGAGGGTGAGGCTTGATTGAGCTCAGGAGTTCAGAGCTACAATGACCTATTCCAATCAGCTGTTTGACTAAGCTCAGAATTAATATGATGAGGACCCCAGAGCAGTGACCCACCATGTTACTTTGTTGTTCAGTTTTTTCAGTCATATCTAATTCTCCATGACCCCATTTGGGGTTTTCTTGGCAAAGACAATGGAGCGGTTTGCCATTTCCTTCTCTAGGTCATTTTACAGATAAGAAAGCTGAAGCAAACAGGGTAAGTGATTCACCCCAGGGTCACATAGTATCCCTGAAAAATAACAAAATAAAGTACCAAACATCTCACAGAGGTTATAGGCAAAAAGCCTTCTTCATTCCATTGGAGGAGGGAAAAATTAGAGATACATACTAGGATCTGGTATAGGACCAAGTGTAGCAGCAAGCACCACAGCATCCCCAGGGTGGCTGCCAACACAGCTTCTTAAATATGCTTTTCTAAAGGAAAGCAACTCAAAATGGGTTGACAAGCTTACTTTAATCAATCAAACATATATCATTTACCTAGTTCAGGGGGAAAAGGTCAGCACCCCAAACTTCAGAGTATACAGACAGAAGTTACAAGACAGAGAAACAGATCAAGCAGACAGGCTTCCAAACTGTCCAATCATTACATCCATACCAAATCACAATTACCTAAGAGTGAAGCACCAACATCTGGGTTTTTCAAAGCCAGGGGGCTCTTAACAGCTGCCCATAGTCTCATCTGGTCAAATCACATAACACTTCTTAAAGCGAGCCCCAAAGCAAAGCAGAACATTAGGGATTATATAGCCTTCTCCGGGGTCAGAGAATGTAACCACCCTCTTGACACTGCCCAATCACACAGCATCAAGGTGTGGGCATTCCTGAAAACCAAGCCTCCTGCCACAGGCTACATGTGACCACATTCAGCCTATTAGGGGGCAGAGTTCTCAGAGTCTCTTAAGCCTATCAAAGGGCCTAGGGGCAGGGAAGATCTTTAAATTTGCATTTCCATTACACCAAGGAGACCCAAGGCAGCAAGGCTGAGCCTTAATACATATAGTTGTAGCAAGCCCAAAAAAGAAAAAACCAATCTGTGAGGTGTAACAGCAGCAGTAAGGTATAACAGCAACAATATGACAAGTTTGCCTAATGACAAAAGTCTATTCATTGCAGGGCTTCATTACCAGCATGTGCTTCCTGCAGGTGTTTGCCCAAGCTGAGGGACGACCTGGGGTGCGTTTGAGACAAAGCTGTGATCTTTCTGCAGCAGAGTTCATCCAGAGGATGAGCACAAAGGACTGTTGTTATGCAAAGCTCTGGGCACTGCTTGCTTTCTGGGCCTTAGACCTAGAAAACAAGGTGTCTCCTAAGAATAAGAAAAGAGAGGAGTAAAAAGAGAAGAGTGGTCTTGGTGTGAGGGTCCTGTCAAGAGGTGGTAAGCCAGATCTGAAGTCAGGAAAATGAATCTTCCTGACTCCAGGTTCTATCCACTTCCTGAGTCACCCACTAGGGAAAGGCAAACCAGCCTAGCTTAGCAAAAGAGCAGGTACTCTGGTGCTGACTAGTAGTGGTTCAGGCCTGCAAGTAGCCTTTGCACTTCAATCCTGGAACACAAAGGGGAACCTAATATTTTTTTAAAAATTAAAATTTAATAAATATATACATGTATACCTATATACATTTATACATACAAACTTTTTTATCTTGCTCACTTAGCCCATGGCCTGACTGTTCCCAAACTCTCACAAAAAAGACCAGTACTTGTTTACTGATTTAATGGTTTATACCATGGAATCATGGTGCAGTCATGAATGGAAAGAATATATACTTCACTTGGAAAAACTGCCACTCACCTGTCTTTTCTCAAGCCAACTCAAATCTAGACAGAGGTGATAGCATGTAAACCCTTCAAAATGAGGCCTTCCTTGGACTTTAAAAATACCTTTTCTCAAACCATTTTCACAACAAATAGCTTCTGCCATTACAAATAAGAAGCAAAACTATAGAAAAAAATCCATGGCTAAAAGAAACTTGGGGGGGTTTTTTCTTATCCTTTTTTATTTGCAGAATTTTAAATGACAAAGTCTGTCTGACTCCAGGAGACAGAATAAGGATCAGTCAGTAGAAGTTACAAAGGAATAGATTTCATTTCAATATAAAGCATTTCTTAATAGTCAGAACTGTCTGAAGTTGGAATGGGATCCCTCAGAAACTTCCTGGAGGTGTTCAGGCAAAGACTGAAAGATCTTTTGATGGAGATGTGGCCACAATTATTCCTATTTCGTGGAATTATTGTCCTAGATAATCTCTGAGAAAAGGTGAGACAAGGGATAAGAAACTAGACAGATCATGCTCTGGGTTAATAGGCTTTAAACCTAGAAGGTACCTTGCAGTCCAATGGTTCTCATTGGTCTCAGCACCTTTTTACACTCTCAAAAATTATTGAAGTCCCTAAAGAGTTTTTGTTTATGTGGTTTATATCTATTGAGATTTACTGTCATTAGAAATTAAAACACATTTTAAATGCTTATTATTAATTCATTTAACATAAAAATAACTAACATATATATTGTGCTCTAAGATTTGCAAAGTACTTTGTAAATCTCTCACTTTTTGCTCATAATAACCCTGTGAGGTATGTGCTATTATTATCCACACTTTACAGATGAATATAATTCATAGAATGAAAGCAATAATAAGCCCATTACATGTTGATATAAATAAGATTTTTATGGGAAAGTAACTACATTTTCCAAAATAAAAAAGTTTGGGGAGAAGAGTAGCATTGTTTCACATATTTTTGCAAATCTCTTTAATGTCTGGCTAAATAGAAGACAGCTGGATTCTGCTATCTGCTTCTGCATTCAATCTGTTGCAATATGTTGTTTAGGTTGAAGTATATGAAAAAACTCCAGCCTCACACAGACATGTAGTTGAGAAAAGCAAGAGTATTTTAAAAGATAAGTAATGTCTTAGTATTATTATAAAAAATTTTTTTGACTTCGATGACCCTATGAAAAGGTATAGGGAATCCTCGGGGATGCACAAGCCACATTTTGAGAATCTCTGACCTAATCCAATTCCCTTGTTTTATAGCTAAAGAAACCAAAACCAGGAGGAAAAGAAGTTCATGGTATCACAGATCTAGCACAGGAAGAGGACTTGGAGGTCAAATATTCCCACTTCTTCCTTTTATAGATGAGAATACTGAAAGTCAGAGAGATTAAGTGCCTTGGCCAAGGACACACAGATTATAAGAGAGGCAAGATTTTAACTCAGGTCCTTTGACTCAAGATCAGGTCCTTGTTGTCCAATACCTTATTTTGCAGATGAGGGAAAGGAGACCCAAATAAGTGACTTGTCCAAAACCATAGAGACAATGATCATCAGCAACAGGATTTATATGAACCCAGATCCTCTTACTTGAGAACCAGTGTTCTTTCTACTGTACCGTGCGCATTACCTCCAATGTTGTGATTTGTTCGAGGTCAGTAAATAGCAGAGGGCATAGTAAGTAAACAGCAGGTCTTCTCATTTTAAAACCAGTACTTTTCCACTATCCCCACTAACCTCATGGGATAGAGGGATAAAGATAAGAAGAGTTACATTTTGATTTCACTATATACATATATATATATATTGATTTCAATATCTTGATGACTCCACAATATCATTCATGTGCATAGTTCCTCCACTGGTATGGATTATAATCCAACCCTGCATTTTCATCCTTCTTCTTTGTAATAAGTTATGATTCTCTGAACAAGGGAGGAGGAGTAGAGATATTTGGAAATGGAGGTGATTAAAAACAAAGGATAGCAATAAAAACAAAAAAATGTAATTTAATTTAAAATTTTTAAGGATAGTTTTTCTAGATATTTTCTAGATAGTAAAATGGTTTTTTATAAGATCAAGAAATAATAAACATAGCAGAATCTTTAAAAGTGGAACACTATAGAAAATTAGATGTGAAAGCCTGTGTGTTTTCTTCTTGTGTTTCCATTAAGGATACTCATAATGCATCAATGGACCATTTTCATGCAAATTTTATAGAGATAAGAAAAATGGTATATAGTTTGCTAGGTGCTTATGTCTCTGTCACCTTTTTTGGAGGGTGGAGGAGACCCCAAGGGAGACATTAAGTTCTGTCTCTGATTTTTTTTTCTCCGTTCCTTTTTAATATTCCCCTATTTGAATTATCTTTTTTCACATTTATTTATTTTATTTTTAATTTGTGGAATAAAACATTGTGGTGGTAATGGGAATTTGAAGATCTTCCCTGCCCCTTAATAGGCCTAAGGAAATTTGAAGATCTTCCCTGTCCCTTAGTAGGCCTAATGTAATCACATGGAGCCTGTGGTGGGAGGAGTTTGCTGAATGGGTGAAGCAGAACTGAAAGGAAGCTGGGAGTCAGAGCAGTTAGAAAGGAGGGAAGAGAGGACACTGACAAGGAGACAGCTAAGTATGGTGTTGCTCCCTGTGGTGATGAGGTGTATTAACTTCTTTGTAGCTATGATGGATTTGGCTTTCTGGTGTTGAGATTCAGTTTTCTGGTGTTGGTATTTGCCTTTCTGGTGCCTGAATAAATGTTTTGCTTCTGTATTCCATCTGGAGAGTCTGTTATATTTTGTAATTCAGAACTATGCCAGAATATTCATAGTCACCATTAGTGTGAATATTACATCAGTGCTACAATCATGCATTTCCATGACATAGTATAATAAAAAAATAAGATTATATATGAAACTGCAAATCTATTTTATACAACTTGCTACTCCTTTTAAATATATAAAAAGTTGTGTAAATTTCTTTTTCTCTTTTTTTTCCTTCCCTCCCCCCAATGCTAGAGATAGCTATCATTAGACAAAAAATAGTGGTGTGTGTATATGTGTGTGTGTGTGTGTGTGTGTAAAGCTATTGTTTACATACTCCTAGCTATCAGTTTTTTCTCTGGATGAAGATAGTGTCTTTCTTCATATGTCCTCTGTAGTTAATTTTGATATTTAAAATAGTCAAAATGACTTATTTGCTCAAAGTCATTCTTAAAACAATATTGCTATTACTGTATATAATGTTTTCTTGGTTCTGCTCATTTCACTCTTCATTATTCCATGCAAGTCTTTCCAAGTTCTTCTAAGATCATTGAGCTCATCATTTCTTAAAGAATTCTCTTAAAACAACAACCCTTGAGTGTTTTCAGAATTTTTGCCTCCAGTACAAATTTTTTTTCTGTACATATTTGGCTAAATCCAACCACTCTCCCCTCCTTTGTCTTCCTAAGGGCTATCACCACTTTCTTACATAGCACATTGTAGAATTCAAATTATTATGGTTCTACTTTCATCATAGATAAGAATAAATCACCATGGAATTTAAACAAATCTTTTCCTTTTCACATCTATTCTTTTTTGCAATTGCACCTATAAATGATCTTGAAGTGAGCTTACCTATCTTGATGTCTCCCACCAAGATTTTTGCAAGTTCACTCCCTTCAACTGCTTATTGTACTTTTGAGATAATATTGTGAATGACTTCCTGTTATTCTCTTCTCTGATGTTTCACAAGTGACCTTGTACCCTAAATTATCATTGCCCTTGGCTTCCATGTCTTTCTACCAGCCAAGGAGATCAAATGTTTGTAGGCTAGTACAACTTCTAAGCTTTTTTGACCTCTCCAATAGGGCAATTGTTTTTTGTCAGTTAAACCTCTAAGAAATGATGCTGGAGGAATCAATATATTTACTTGTTTCCATTTCCCATTTTTCAGAGTTTTCAGCCTGTTTCCATAAGTCAGGTTGGGATGACTCCAACCACAAACAATGCCTTGACATCTTTATCCTTTCTTTTAATGTGGAAATTATCTTGATCCTTGCTCTCACCACACAGATAGCTAATTCTGAAATAACTACTACATTGCCACCCAGTCATTTCTAATCATGAAATATAACCAGTTTCATTTTTTGAGATGTTATCTGGTGCTTCTGACTCCCTTCTTGAAGACACAAATCATAGTATAAAGACATAAATGGGCCTTCTCAGTAATCTATGAATCTTTGGCTACTTTTATTTCTTGATCTCAAATTTTACTTTCCAAAATTGTTTTCACCATTTCCCCTTGGGACCACTTTCACACTGAAGTCATCAGATATTCAGGTATATGTTGAGAGTTTGGAGAATTTTGTCAGATTTCATAGGACTTCTCTACCCTATGTTACACATAGTGGTACTTAAGCTACAATTCTCTTCTTTTTGCTGAAGTCTATTATAAGCACTACTTGTCAAATGAAAAAGCATCCTGTGGAAGATTTTTTTAGTAGCAAAATGAAATAGACTCTACCAATTAATCCCTTTATTTGTCTCTCCTAACAGAATCTGCAATCCACCATTCCATTTAGCTGCAGTGTCTTTATGTTTCCTGGTTTCGTTTATAGCAAGAATGTCAATAATGATGTGGTTCAGTTACTCTAGTGAGTACATCAACATTTGGCCATCAGCCAAAGATCACACATTAAGAGCACCAACAGTTAAATTAATGTTTGTAGAGGTTCTAATAAGTGTGCGACTCCTAGCGCCTATCTCCCATCCACTCTTTTCTCTTCCCTCCATTCTGTTACTGTCACTGGGAAGGACTGATTATAATTTATGGTTTTTTTTATCTATTTCACACTGTCACACAAATTTAGGGCAGAGCTCTGGTGAATGGTTTGCAAGAACGCTAAAATGGCTTAGGATGATTTATTGATATTCATAGCCAAGTGCAGCAGAGCAGGGGGTGTGTGCAAATGAAGTCACATATAGCCTTTCTCACCCAAAATCCCACAAGGAAACATGCTGGGTGGTGGTCCAGGGTGAGTAGTGAGATGTGTGCTCCATTCAAAGGTACAGAACCACTTGGGACCCAAGTTTTCTGACAAAGGGATGACCATGGCAGCTGTCCCATCACAGGTGAGGAGGGGAAGCCAAGGAGTATGAACCAGCAGCAAAAGCAGAGGTTTCTAAAAATTAAACAGGAAGGCCTACTGAGGATGATGAAGGTGGAATTATAATTGTACCCTATTGATGAGCTTGCTGGAGAGTTTTAGCATCCAGTTCTAAACTTAGAGTTACAAAGATTTGAGTTCAAATGCAGCCTCAGACACTTACTAGGTACATGGCTCTGTGCAAGTCACTTAACCTCTGTGTGCCTCAGTTTCCCCATCTATAAAATGGGGCTAAAAATAGTATCTACCTCCCCATATTGTTGTAAGGTTCAAATGAGACAACAATTGCAAAGCACTTAGTACAGTTCCTGGTACATAGTAAATACCATATAAATGTTATCATCATCATTATTATTTACCATAGTTGTAGAAGGAGATAGTTCTAGCAGAGTGGAGACATAGACTCCTCTGGCTATTCATGTGCATGAGTCACTATGGCCAAAAATCTCCTCACTTAATGTGGTAGGAACTGTATTGGTTTAATATGGACAGAAATTGGGGTATTAGAGGGGTGTTGGGGGAAGAAATAATCTTTGCCATGCCTACGCATTCTGAGAGTGAAGTTGTATTTACCCTCTCGGGTGGGAACCTCTTCTTCCTCTTTTCCCTTTCATCTCTGCCCTCTCACTTCTCTTTTTCTTTCTCCTCAATGATTCCTTGGAGTTAATTGAAAGCGGGTACTGTGCTATTTATTGGCATGGACCTCTTTGGCAATCTAGAGAAACCTACAGACCCTCTTCTCCAAATAATGTATAAAATAATTAAAGGAAATATTAAATTTCAATTGGAGTTTATTTAAGCTACAATTGTCATTTTTCCCCATCCCAATTCACAGATCCTCTGAAATATAATCTGGACCCTAAGTCAAGAATCCCTGCCATAGAAGCAGATAAACTAGGTTCACTTTTAAAGACAGAGCATTGGTCTGGGGAGAAATGTCACGAATTCTATCTTAGCACATGATGCATTCATATCTGTCCTTTAGCCTCTGCAGGAAGAGCTAAGTAGTGTTTTATACTTATCCCTTCCACTTCACAGGGGTTAGGAGTACGGCCACCACCACCACCCAATCTGGAAAGCCCATGTACGATTTTTTGGCCCTCCCTTGGTACCAGAGAAGTTTGAATTATTATGGTGTTAAAAGATAAAATAAGTTAATATTATACAATACTACACATATAGTGTATGCACTTCTGAGTTTCTAAACTTTTTCTATGTTGTCTGCTCGCCTCATCTGCAACTTCCACAGAACTCCCCGAAAATTCCCATTTAATTAATTATGCTGACCCATGATATATGGGGAAAGTTGGGATGTGGATTCTTATCTTACATTCTCTTAACTGTGAGTTCTTTTCATTCTTAATTTGTGAAGTGGTTTTAAATTGGATTTTGTGGTCCCTCAGTGATTATTGTATTTTGAATCAGTTTGAAACTTAGCCTATAATACCTAGCTATCACTCTCCTGGAAATGAACCACTCCACACATAATAATTATAGCTCACAATTATATAGAGTGCTGTAAGGTTTGCAAACCTTTATATATACTATCTCATTTGATCCTTAACAACTTCCGTAGGAAGGAGGCGCTCTTATTATCTATCCCCATTTTATAGATGAGGAAAGATTAATTGGCTTTCCTAGGGCCTCAAAGCTAGTACCTGGAGAGAGATGAAAACTGGACTCTCTAGGTCTACAGCTTTAACCATTGGATGACACTGCCCTGCATTGATAGGCTAGTCTCAGGAGGCAAACACAATATATCTCCAGACTTGGGTTGGGAGTTTTTCCAGCTTGGTAAAACCTTCCAGAGCTACTAACCTGGCTTATGTTTTATGATGAGGCATTAGAGTTAGACTTTTGCCATATTTGATACTTCATTTTATAAATGTATATATTTTACTATCAGAAAATTCTGGTCTCCATAGGAATTTAATCTGGAGTCAATCAATTCATGTTTTGTAATGAAGGTTTGTTTTGTCAAGTTGATAATAATAATAATTGACTTCATATAGTGCTTTAATATTTGCAAAGCACTTTACATAATATAATTTGATAATAACCTAATGAAAAAGGTGCTATTATTAATTCCCTTTTTACAGATGAAGGTACTAAAGCTCAGAGAAGTTAAGTGATTTGCTTGAATTTGGTAACTATTAAGTTTTATGAATCCACATCTCCCTGACTTGTGATCCAGGATTGTGTCTACTAGGCCATGCTGCCACAAACAATATGCAGTGCTTTTGGGGAGGGGGTGGGGGGTTGGCAGGGAAGGGACTATAAGTGTTAAGTGACTTGCCCAGAGTCCCATAGCCAATAAGTGTCTGAGGCTGGATTTGAGCTCAGGTCCTCCTGACTCCAGGGCCAGTGCTCTATCTATTGTACCACTTAGGTGCCCCTAAGAGGCAGTACTGTACTCCTGAAGAAAGAAGGATGTAGTAAGCAGTTAGACCTTGCCTAGAACACACAGACCCTTTGTCCTAGCTCTGACCCTAAGGTCTCTTTCAACACAGAATGTCATGGTTCTGTGATGCCAAAGTAAGCATTTTTTAATTTGAAATTCAAATGAATGAACTCAAGCAAGTCTTGTATCTTGACTCTCCAAAGCTGAAAAAGCTTTTGTTTACAGTTTCCTTTGTTTTATCTTTTTAAGGAAGACTTAGATGTACTTTGTTTTCTTTCACTTCAGTCATCTCAAAGGTTCATGCTAATTATAACCAATTTGGAAGTGAAGCTTAGAGATGAGGAAACATGATAGTCAGCATTAGGAGTAAAGAGAGAGATGACAGGTTTAATCTTGCAGAATACAACAGATTATTACCTTTTTGGAAATGGACAGGAACTGAGAATACAAAACATAAAACCTGCCTTTAAATCTAGCTATTACATCTGATTTATGGTCCCACTTGTCTTTCTTGCCTGGACTATAGAAGCAGAGGCTTGAAAGGATCTTGAGAGTCCACTGAACACACCCTATTATCTCAGGCTCACAATTTAATTCAGCTCAGTTCAACATTTATTGAAGACAATGTGCTCAATAACGTCATAGTGGGGGTTGGAGATAGAACAATGAAAAGTGGAATAGTCCTTGACCTAAGAAAGCTTACATTCTACGGTATTAGGAGTGTCCAACATTCACACAGAGAAGCAAAACACAAGATACAATATGATACAGAGGAAAGAAAAAAAGCTAGAAAAAAAGTTCTCTAGGAAAATCTAAGCATGCTTTTATCTGGGCAAAATCAGGGAAAGCTGCACAGAGTAAGAGGAGGTACCTCAGCTGAACCTTGAAGAAAGAGAATAATCTTTAAAGGTATATATGAGTAGAGAATGCATTCCAGGGATAGAAAATAAGCTGCACAGATGAGCAGAGGCAGGAGGAGATGGCCTGTTGAATTCAGGTATTTGTTGCTAGTTTAATTTGACCAGACTCTAAAATCCATGATTATCAGTAACACAACATAATGCTAGAAAGGTAGCTAGAAGCAGAGAGTTTTGCACACCAGTTTATTTTATCCCAGACAAAAGGCAACTAATAAAGTTTCTGAGCAAGGAAATAACCCGATCAGCCTAGTCCAATAGGAAGATGACTTTGGCATCTGTGCAAAGGATAGACTGGAGAAGGGAGAGACAAGTAGGGAGACCAGCTAGGATACTCTTACAACAGTGCAGGAGAAAGGTGATAAGTACCTACTCCAGGATGATGGAAGTATGAGTAGAGACAAGAAGACAAGTGTGAGAGATGCCGTAGAGTCCTCAAGACTTGACAACTAATTGGATGGGGGATCAGTAAGAGAGAGGAAAGAGTCAAAGATGACTCCTAACCAAGGTTAGGAGACTGAGTGCCTCAGAGGTTAGTTACACCTTCAATATAGAAAAAGGGATAAAATTTGAAGGACTACTGGACTGTTGCTTGACTATTAGAAGGATATCCAAATATGAAAAAAGAAACTGAAGTTGGAGTAGCTTAGGTGGTACCAGCCCTAGAGTCAGGAAGAACTGAGTTAAAATCTGGCTTCAGACACTTGATACTTACTAGGTGTGTGATTCTGGGCAAGTCACTTGAAAGAAAGAAAGAGAAAGAGAGGGAGAGAGAGAGAGAGAGAGAGAGAGAGAGAGAGAGAGAAGGAGGGAAGGAAAGAAATGCAGTTGCAGGACTAGAATTCAGTGAAGTTAGATGTATATATCTTGCTTTAGGAGTCATCTGCATAGAGATGATATTTGAACCAATGGAAGCAGATGAGATTAGTGAGGGAAAGAATATAGAGAAAAAAGTGAAGAAAGCCTAGAGTAGAGCCTTGTAAGATATTCCCAATTAATGAGAGGGACGAGGAAGGATAAATCAGTGAAGGATTTGGAGTAGGAGTGGTCACACAAGCAGAAGAAGAATCAAGAGGGAGAAAAACTGTCACTTAAGCCAAGGAAAGAGAGAGAAAATTAAGGAGTACTCACAGTGTCAAAAACCATAAAGAGGTCAAGGAAGATAAAGATTAAGAAAACACTTTAGCAGTTAAGAAATCATTGATGACCTTCAAGAAAACTGGTTCAATAGAGTGATAGGGTTAAGAAGCCAGACTACAGCACAGACAGATGGAAGTCTAACCTATTTTTAAAGACCTCCATGGAAGCCTTGCAAAATAATGTTTAGGAATCATTTCTTGGGTTGCCAAAAATCTACTTGGCAAGCATCATTTGCATTGGCCCCTCCTACATTAATCAATTCCACTCCTGAGGCCTCCTAACATTCCCCACATCACAAAGGTTTTAGTATGCCAACATCTGTGTGTAGCTAACGCAGTCAGAGTCACCCAGCAAAGAGAGAACCCCTTGCCAACCAAACCAAAACTCAACTAGGAGGAGAAGCAAACTGTAATAAATTAACCTGAGGCCTGATTTTCTTTAGGCCAGTCCTCGTTGCTTTTAGGCCCCAGGGCACATGAGCACAGATGTGGATCAGATGGAGGTTCAGTACCCTCACACCATACACCATACCTTCCCTGACAGCACCAAGGTGTCTGAGACTCAGGCAGGCACATTCCAAAACCCTCAGGAGTTTTAAATCCAGGGACTTGCTTGCCAAAAAGACAAAGATTCATAGCCATCTAAGAAGGGACACCGTATTTTGACACCTTATATAAAATATTTACCACTAGCTTTGATAGCAGTGAACAGAGCATCTCAAATCTATACCTAATCCAAATCCAAAGATTGTCGGGGTCTGGCCCAACTTTTTATGAAACCCCTCATCACCTTGCCTTACTGGAAACACTGGAGAAATTACATTTTTGTTTTTTGGTTTGCAAGAATTTGAGGTGCTGAAAATAAGGGAAAGAAAACAGAATTATCCAGAAATTTTTGTCATCTGAAATCTGTAAAGGAAAGAATTTTGGGTTTAGAAACAGAGGGCCTGGGTTTGAATCCTAGCTCT
Source organism: Petaurus breviceps papuanus (assembly GCF_028583685.1). Taxonomy (NCBI): domain Eukaryota; kingdom Metazoa; phylum Chordata; class Mammalia; order Diprotodontia; family Petauridae; genus Petaurus; species Petaurus breviceps. The sequence goes on from NW_027187302.1 coordinate 2,863,539, forward strand.
GTCTGTCATTTATTATTTGTATGACTTTGGGCAATCAATCAATCAATAAGCATTTATATAGTACTTCCACACCAAGAAGGTTAGAGGCATAGCAACCTCTCGATCTGGAAAATCCATGTGATTTTTGTCCCTCCCTTGGTACGAGAGAAGTCTGAATTATTATGGTATTAAAAGATAAAATGTGTTGATATTATACAATACTATACATCTATTTTATGCACATCTGAGTTTCTAAACTTTTTCTGTGTTATCTGCTGGCCTTCAAAACTCCTCCAAAATTTCCATTTAATTTCTTATGCCAACCCATGATATATAAAAACCACAATGGGGAAAGTCATAATGTAGAAGGCATATCTGTATTCTAAGAAAAGCAGCATTCAAAGAGAAGCATGCCCTACTGGATAAAGGGCTGTCAACTAACCTCTCTGTGGCTCGTCATCCTCCAAGATTTCATCTGCCTCTGCCTCATCACCGACCTCTGTTCCTCTGATTGGAAGGTGGAGCATAAACTCCAAAAACATTTCATTTCTCACCTGGCTATACTACTTTGGGATTTCTCTGACTTCTCCAGCCCATACCTTCAGATACATTTCCTGCAGCCCACCCTTCTATCCACCCCTTTTCAGCTTCCTTTTGTTTATTGTCTTTCCTGTTAGGTTATAAGCTCCTTGAAGGCAGGAATTTTCTTTTATGTATTTGTAGCACAGAGCCTGGCACATAGTAGGGGCTTAATAAATGTTTATTGATTGGTTTATTGACTGATTCTGGGTAATTCCCAAAGGTACAGAGAAGACACTGACCTGCACTGGTGGAAGGAGTTTCTTCATCAGGGAATTACCTATACCAACGAAATTACACATCTAGTCCTTGTTGTCCTTTTCAAAATAAGTTCAAGGTAATATCTCTAGAAGGTACTAGGAGCTGGGAAGAACTGAAAAGTTCATATGAATAAGGGAGCATTTGTAGGGCGGCCAGGTAGCACAGCGAGTAAGAGCACCGGCTCCAGTGTTGAGAAGACCTGGAGATCAAATCCTGGGCTCAGACACTTAGCACCCACCCAGAAACACCTGGCCGTGTAACCTTGAGCAAGTTACTTAACCCCGATTGCTTTAAAAAAAAAAAAAAGGAGCAGTTGTGATGAGCTCAAAAGAAAACTAAGAATTACAAGAAAGAGGGAAGGAGGGAGGCCTCCAGCCTTGAGGGACAGCCAATAGAAAGGCACAGAGCTAGCATTTGTAATATCACATGTGAGAAACAATCCCACAGCCAGTTTGGCCAGAGTAAAGAGTATGAAGGCAAGTGATGTAAGAAAAGACTGGAAAGGTAGGCTAGAGGCAAATTTGTTAAATGCCAAGCAAAGGTTGTATTTAATCCTAGAGGTAACAGGAGCCAATGAAGGTTATTGAGGAGGGGAGTGATATGGGCAGACCTGGGTCTTAGGCATATCACTCTACTCCATTCACATCCAATTCACAAGCAAGTTAAGATATCATCCTCATGATGTCATTGGTCCCCCTTGAGAACGAAGGACCAACAACAATAACAAGTACCATGGGGCGGCCAGGTAGCACAGTGAGTAAGAGCACCGGCTCCAGTGTCGGGATGACCTGGAGATCGAATCCAGGCTCAGATACTCAGCACCCACCCAGAAACACCTGGCCATGTAACGTTGAGCAAGTTACTTAACCCCGATTGCTTTAAAAAACAACAACAACAACAACAAGTACCAGAGGACCTACTAAACAGATCACTTAGCCTCTATGGATCTCAGTTTCCTCATCTCTAAAATGCAGGGGTCGCACTAGATGAACTCTAAGGTCCTTTCCAGCCCTGAATCTGTCATCCTGGGTTATATAGCTGTTCCAGACCCTGATTTCATCAGTTTCAATTCTCTATAACTCCTAGTCTTAGAGTTCCTAGCTCAGTGCCTGCCTAAATAATAAGTACTTATAAAATGTTTGTTGACTGATTAATTGATTAAAGAGATGCTGGGACACCAAGAGGTTAAGTGACATGCCTGGTTACTCCACAAGTATATATCAAGAGTAGACTTTGTATTCAGGTCTTGACTCAAAAGGCCAAGCTACTGCCTCTCACCTGTTGAATATATAAGCTGTCAAATACTGGCTGGTGAAGGAATTTTTGTTCTCCATGACTCTTAAATCATTCCCTTTTAGAGCTGGCTCTGAAAAGTTTGTTTTCTCTCTGTCTCTTTGTGTGTTTCTTCATATTGGATCAGCAGACAGACTGATTTAAAAAAAAAAAACATTATGTGCTTCATCAGTAGCACCAATCAAAAACTTTTCTTGGGTCATGATAAAGAAATGGGTTTATCTCCAGCACAGTTTCTATCCTCAAAGCGTAACTCGGGGAAGGGGGGGTTTACAATACCACACCATGTGAAAGGCTGGGTTTTCATTCACTCTTCTACTTCTACTCTGGGATTCAAATCACAAAGATATCAGATACATAGCTTCAAGGGAGTATGAGGTGGTAGATGCACGATTCATCCCACATTTGCATGGCAACAACAGAGAAATAAATACAAATCCCAAGAGAAACAGGAGCGGTTTCCAGGATTAGACAATCTGCTCAAAGCAGATGAGGTAAATTTCCATGAAAACAGACCACTGACCTCCAGAGGAGGCAGAGTTTCCAGAGAATTGTGAGAGAACTGGAAGATAGAAGAAAAAGGGAACACGGGGAGAGGGCGGAGACAGGGAACTGACAAGAACCAAGTTCATCACAATAGAAATGTGATATCTTCTTGAGAAGAAGCTACTCATCAGTACAGCCAAATTCTAACAATCCCTGGGCGAATAATTGATTTGGGGAGCCATTAATCTCCCTACTTGAGCACCATTTATAAAAAATCAATTTTATTCACGTTTTTTGCTTTACATTGCTTAGATTATCTCCTTAATCCTTCACCCTCCTCTCACTCTGAGGGAGCCTTTCCTTATAATAAAGAATTTTTAAGAGGAAAAAAAAATCAACAAAACCAATTAACATTAAAAATATCTGATGTTAGGGGCAGCTAGGTAGCACAGTGAGTAAGAAGCCAGCCCTGGAGTCAGGAGGACCTGAGTTCGGTTCCGGCCTCAGATACTTAACACACACACACAAAAAAAAACTAGCCATGTAACCTTGGGCAAGTTACTTAACCCCAATTGCCCTCCAAAAGGCTATATGATGTTATTTGCAGTGGTCCACACCCATAGACCCCAGCTCTGCAAAAAAAAACAAACAAACAAACAAAGGTAGGTTTGAGCAGCTTCTAATTCCATTAGGCTATTTTATATTAATGCCCTGCTTTAGTCATTTGAAATCGTTCTTATAACTAAATACAAATTTGCTCTAGGTTGTTCCTATAAAATGAAACTTTCCTCTCCTACCCTCCCAATAACTCTCCATTCCACAGCCCCTTTGGATTACAAATTCTTTGAGGACAGAGACTACACTATTTCCATCTTTGTGTCAAGTCAACCAGCATTATTAATTATTGCCCAGAGGGGCAGGTAGATGGCGCAGTGAATAGAGAGTTGGGCTGGAGTCAGGAAGACCTTTATTCAAATCAGACCAGATACTTACTAACAGTGTGACTCTGGGCAAATCACTTAACGCTGCTTGCCTCAGTTTCCTTATCTATAAAATGAACTAGAGAAGGAAATGGCAAACCACTCCAGTATCTTTGCCAAGAAAACTCCAAATGTAGTCATGAAGAGTCAGGCATGACTGAAATGACCAAACAAGAGAGAAAGACACAGGGGCAGCTAAGTGGTTCAATAAACAGAGCACCAGCCCTGGAGTCAGGAGGACCTGAGTTCAAATCCAGCCTCAGGCACTTAACACAAATACTAGCCATGTGACCTTGGACAAGTCACTTCCAATTGCCCTCCCAAAAAAATAAAAGCCCCATATCTCACAGTCTAATGTGGGAAATAACTAGCAAATGATGCGCAAAGGTATATGCATTATAAATTGGAGATGATCCCTGGGGGAAGGCATTACTATTAAGGAGGACTGGGAAAGGCTTTGTGTCTCCCCACAAAGCAGTACTTTTGGCATGTCACCTGAAATGGATTTGCCTTTATAAATGGGTAATTTATGCACACGTTTAAAAATTTGTGAGGCTTAATGGAAAATCAGATAAAATGCCCACAGTGTCATGGATGCATCTGCTCTCTCCACAACAAGGCTAGACTCTACCCTCATTTGACCCCAGAGTAGCAAGGGGTGAAACAGAGCAGATGGCAACTGCCATGAGCACAGCTTGCAAAGGGTAGGGCCTGGGAACACTGCCCTGGCCACGGGGTGGAGTCAACAGTAGAATTCAAGGCCACTCCTCACCACACCCTACGTCTGGGAAGTTCCCTACAAGATGCTTAGCTCCCTACCAATGCTCAGCTTCCTGCTGGAGCATCCTGACCCTACTTTTGCCAAACCACTTCAGACAGCTGGAGTTATGGACTGGGAAAAATCCTCATTTAGTCAACACAGCCACCTCTGTTCCCCTCTCTTAATAATTCATCCCATGAGAAGCCACATCCAATTCAAATTCACTCAAAATAACAACAGCAACAACACACATTTATTAGGCATCACCTATGGAGACACAGCCTGCTGAGGATACAAAGAAAAACGAAGCATGCAGCTGCCCTCAAGGATGTTACATTCTGCGGGGGGGGGGGGGGGCGGGGAAGAGATGTAACATTTCACAAGGGGGAGGGGGGGGGAGAATGTAAGTTCACACAAATGTCTACAAGCTGGAGGGGATGAAACCCTCCACCAGAGGGGCATAGAAATTTGAAGGCAGTCAATGAAATCCTCTCTATACATCGCCTCACTACAGGAAAACTTTCCCAGCCTGAAGAAAATCATGTTCTATGATGTGAGCAGGTCATTTTAACCAGCTTGTTTCATGTGATTTGTTTCTAAGGAGAGTGCTTCACTTGCACGGTATTTCCTTGCTCTGCACAGGGTGGTAAATGGAGGTGTTGTAAATATAAGACTTTATCATCTGTTGAGTCATAATCCAGATACCCGTGGGGCATAAACCCTCTGGAGCAGGTCTCCAGGTACATCAACCAGCCAAAGCTACTCTCTCCCTATTGTTCTGGAGTCCTATTATTCTTATAATAGGGACGTTAGTGCCCTCTGCTGGCCTTATGTGGCTACATTGGAAAGCGATCATTTTTTCCAAAAGCAGAAATCGTGCTTCAGAGTTTTCATGCTGGAATTCTTCAGTTTCAGGGAAACAAAACTAAGTTTTAAATGCTGTGTTCTGCATTGCCTCAGTCATATATATTCAGGGTATTCAGGGAAACAAAGATCGTCTCTCACAATTCTTCCATCATTATTTCTGCCACCTCATTGGATTGACTGAGTTCGAATAGACGTTATCCTGACTGCATTTTAATAGCCTCACATTTATCTTTAAACATGTAAACAATGCTTTAAGACATGCAAAGCACTTTGCAAATATTGTCTCTTCTGAGCTTCACAAAAACCCAGGGAGTGAGGTGCCATTATTATCGCCATTTTGTAGATGAGGAAACTGAGGAAAGTAACCAGAATCACAATATTCTATCTTTCTGACTCCAGTTCTACAATTCTATCTACTGTTCCACCTGACTGCCTCTAACCAACAAGATAGTGTAAATGTGTGAAATATATTTAGCTTTTTTTCATTCTAGTCTCCTACTTTCCTTCCTACACATAGACAAGCTTCATTGGAAATCTTTGCAACCTTGAAGAAGTCCGCTAGAGTCTCATTCCCTTCCTTTCTCTTTTATCTGGAGACTCATAGCATTCTAAGAAGTCCTTTGGCCACCACTGAACTCAAGAGGGTTTCAATAATTAATCAATCTATAAACATTTATTAAGTACCTACTGTGTGTCAGGACCTGTGCTAAAAAGTGGTGGGGATACAAAAAAAAACAGGCAAAAAGTTTCTCCCTGAAAGGAGCTTACAATCTAATGGGGGAATAGCCTCCAAGTGTGGTAGTCTGTGTAAATAGTGGGAAATATGCTAAATTTGGCGTCTCACAGCCTAAGTTTATATTCCAGATCAATTATTTATTAGCTGAATGTAATCTCCTTAAGAGTAGGGATTGTTGTTTTTGTCTCTGTATTATAACAGCCTAGAAGAGTTACTGATAAATAACAGGCACTTTACCACTCAATTCATGAATGAATGAATGAATGATTTATTATTTTAATCTTTTATTCAGGGCTGATATCATAAAGAGGCAGCTAGGTGGCTCAGCAAATAGATCACTGGACCCCGACTTAGGAAAACCTGAGTTCAAATCCAGCCTCAGATATTTACTAATTGTGTGACCCTGGGCAAGTCATTTAACCTCTATTTACCGTAATCTACCAGAGAAGAAAATGACAAGTCACTGCAGTAATGCCATAAAGAACATTGGTGTGCTTTGGTCCATGGGGTCCCATAGAGTTGGACACCACCAAATATCATAAAAGAGTTTTAAAAATCATAAGGATGCTGGAATTGTTAATTTGTCTCTGAGTGAAAAAAATTAACATAATAAACATATAAGATCCAAGCTACTGAGTTTATCTTACCACCTCAAAGCCAAATATCACGGCCCTAATGGAACCCATTTTGCCAGTAACTGAGTTTTGCTTGGATCAATCTTGTAGCTGTTGGATGGCCTAACAGTGTAACTAGAAATATTCTTGCTGCCATGAGGAAGCCCAGCTTTTATGAGATTCCTCCTACTTCCTTCTCTCCACAAACTATATTTTGACAGCTTGCATCATTCAAGATCATCTGATTCAGTTAAAGTAATTAAAGAAAGGTGTTTCAGTATTATAGTCAGTGCGTAGGAGCTACAGTCTCTAAATAGAGTGCCTTCCCAGAATTTGGGGACAAATTCAGAATGTGTCATCCTCTGAAACTGAAATTAATAAAAATCAATGTAAACAAGTGAAGAAGTTTAGCCAGTGACAGAAATAACCCACCTTACCTCAGCACTTTAAGGATCCAGAATTTCTTTTTATTTTTAAAAAACAAATTTTTATTGATGTCTTTTTTTTTACATCGCTGTTTATTTTCCCCAGTAACACTCCCAGAGAGCCATCCCATATACTGAATAGTATTTTTAAAGTCAAAAAGAAAGAGAAAAAAGTCATCATAATTGATTCATGTATCAAAAGGTTCTGAAAATATGTGTAATTTATATCTGTGGACCACACACCTCTGCAAAGGGATGGGGTGGGGTATCTTCTCATATCTCATCATTCGAGTCATGCTTGTTATTTATAATTTTGCAATTTTCACTTCTTATTTTTTTATGTGATTGCTCCTTCCACTTAAATTGTGTGTGTTGGGGTGACTAGATGGCACAGTGAATAGAGCACTGGCCCTGGAGTCAGGAAGACCTGAGTTCAAAATCTGGCCTTAGATACTTAACACTTACTAGCCATGTGACCTTAGTCAAGTCACTTAACCCTAATTGCCCCTCCAAAAAGCAAAAAAACAACAACAAATGTGTGTGTGTGTGTGTGTGTGTGTGTGTAGTTTGCTCAGCCCTACTTACATCAGTTCATATAGATCATGCTTCTCTGTGTTCATTATCTTCATCATTTCTTACAGCAGAGAATGATATTCCATTATGTTCATACCCCACAATTCATTTAACCATCCCCCAATTAACAGACATCTACTTTGTTTCCAGTTGTTTTTGTTGCTGTTGTTGCTGTTTTGGAGGGGGGTTTTTTGTTTGTTTATTTTTTTGCTATCACAAAAAGAGCTACTATAAGTATTTTGGTCCATATGGGGATTTTGATTTATCAATAATTTCTTTGGCTTATACACCTAGTAATGGGATCTCTGGATCAAAGGGTATGGACATTTTAGTCACTTCATTTGTATATTTTACAAATTGCTTTCCAGAATGGTTGTACTAATTCACAGCTTTGCCAACAAAACACACCAGCATGCTTATCTTCCCACAACTCCTTCAACGTGAATTATTCCCATATCTTGTCATCTTTGCCAATTGGCAGGGTATGAAATGTAATGTCAGGATTGTTTTGATTTTCATTTCTTTTATCATTAATGATTTTGAGAATTCTTCATTTGGCTGTTAGTAGTTCGCAATTGTTCTTTTGAGAACTGTTTGTTCGTATCCTTTCATGACTTATTAACTAAGGAATGGTTTGGGGTCGAATATGTACACGTGTGTGTATATAGTCGGTTGTCCTCTTGAAGAGGATCAAAATGACATCACTATGCTAGAGTGAAGTTTCAATGTGTCCAACTGTGACTGATCAGACCAATACAAGCTCTGAATGCTCTACCACAGTTCAGGCACAAATAGTCTGTGTGAACATTTGGGGTGGATTCTCTAAATTTGCACATCCTGTGTTTCCTTTGAGCTGTTTCGATTCTCCTTTGCTCATAGAGCACAGCACCTTCTCAGATGTGGGACTGCCATGCTGAGCCAGTGTCTCCCATGTCACAAATCAATTCCAAAGTTCTTAAGAGAGACCTTGAGAGTGTCCTTGTATCCCTTCTTCTGACCACCACGTGACCGTTTGCCCTGTGTGAATTCTCCATAAAATAGTCTTTTTGGCAAGCATATGTTTTGAATTCAAACAACATGGCCAGCCCATCAGAGTTGCACTCTCTGAAGCAGAGTCTGAATGCTTGGCAGTTTAATTCGAGAAAGGACCTCAGTGTCTGGTACCTTATCCTGCCAGGTGATCTTCAGAATCTTCCTAAGACAATTCAAATGGAAGTGATTCAGTTTCCTGGCATAGCAGTGGTAGATTGTCTGGGTTTTACAGGTATACAATAATACAGGTATTCAGCAGAACAACTCTGTAGACCTTTAGTCTGATAGTCAATCTACTACCTCTTCTCTCCCATATTTCCTCCAGAGCCTCCCAAACACTGAACTAGCTCTGGCAATACATGTGTCATTATCAATGTGTACATCCCTAGAAAGTACACTGCCAAGGTAAATGAACTAATCTACAGCATTCAAAACTTCTCCATTTGCTGTAACCAATGGTTCCACATGTGGATGGTGTGGTGGTGGCTGATGGAGCAACTGTATTTTCTTGATGTTCATTGTTAGGCCAAAATTAGAACAAGTAGCAGACAGATGATCCATACTTTGTTGCATCTCAGCTTCAGAGACAGCAATGAGTGCACAAATCTGCAAAAAGAAAATCGTGCACCAACACTCCCTCCACTTTGGTCTTGGCTTGTAGCCTTTACAAGTTGAAGAATTTACCATCAGTGTGGTAGCTGACCTCAATGCCATATTCATTCTCATTGAAAGCATTTGACAACATGACTGAAAACATCATACTAATGGGAGCCTGGGAGCAAGCGTGTGTGTGTGTGTATATATATATATACATATATACACACACACACATATAGCATATTATCTTTAATATATGCACAAATATATGGCAAAATTGATATGTTACATAAATAATAGAAGTTGTATGTAATAAATAAGTTAAATAACATATTTAAATGTTATATATAAATAATAAATAATGCAAATTAAATCCATGTAATATAATATGTATGATAAATAAGATACATATGTGCTATAAGTATACATTGTGTATTATTACATACATGTGTATGTCTGTATGTTTATAATTATATGTTATATATGTATACATATATGTTACTTGTTTATATATCTTAGATGCCAAACACTGAACAGATAAACTTGATACAAATACTTTTTCCTATTCAATTTCCCTTTTTACCCTTAGTGCATTAATTTTGCTTTTACAGTTTTTCAGTTTCATGTGATCAAAATTATTTATTTTATCTTACATAATTTTCTCTATTCCTCATTTAGTTAAGAATACTACTCCTATCCATAGCTATGAGAGATATGTGATCTGCTTCTCTTCTGTTTTTATAGTATGATCTTTAGTATAAGGTCATATATCCATTTTGAATTATTATAGACTATTGTATAAGGTACTGGTATGTATAATCTTAATTTCTTTTTTTGTTTGTTTTTTGGAGGGCAATTGGGGTTAAGTGACTTGCTGTGATAGTAATGGCAATTAAAGATTCCCCTGTATTGGCTTGGTTTTCAAATTGATTGTGTTAAAACCCAGAGTTTGTTAATCCCACCTGTGGGATGGGCTTGTTGATGTGAAAAGAAAGTCCTGAATTGGGAGGAGCTGGTGACGTAGATTTGGAGAGACACTAGAGAGAGGCGGAAGATCTTTTTGGAAGCAGCACCTCGTGGAGGGAGAGAGACTAAGAGAATTGCTGGTGGCCGCTTTGAATTGCCCTGGACTTTTGAGACCTGCCCCCTGAGCTGCCAAGGACTGGGGAGACATGGCTGTTTTGCTGGTACTTTGTCTGTCTGTTTTGATGTTGTTTTGCCAGATTTGTCCACTGGTGAAAGACAGTCCTTTTGTTGAAGAAGTCCTGGAACCTGGCTGTTCGCTAAGAAGCCCTGAGACTGTCCTGCAGACAGAGAGTGAATACTGTCCACTGGTGAGGGACAGTACTGTTGTTGCAGGGGTCTGGAGACTGTCCTGCAGACAGAATGAATACTGTCCACTGGTGAAGGACAGTGCTGTTGTTGCAGGGGTCTGGGAGCCTTTCTGTTGGTTCAGAAGCCCTGAAGAAGGATTGTCTTGTTGTATGTTTACAGAAATCCTGGGAGAGGGCTTTGCTAATGTGTTCAGGGGTTCTAGGACTGTTCTACAGACAGAGGATGAATTCATGAAGGGACTGGCAATGTATCTTATGGCCTTGCTAAGCCTTGTCTCCCCAGGAACTAAGATTGCTGAGAACTTGCCTCGTGTCAAGATGAAGAAAAGACCTCCATTTGGGTATTAAGTGCTGTGTTTAAACTTGATGTAACTCTGGGGTAGATTCAATTGTGATCCTGGGGGTGGGGAACTTTTGACCTTATTGTGCTCTGTGATTGACAAATGAAGGTACTTTACCTATGTTTGGAAACTAATCTCCATTTGAGAAGAGGGGTTTTGTGGTGGACTTAATTAAGGTATAGCCTAGGGGTGGAGTAGTATTTAGAACAGGGACTTTGTAATTGATTGAATGATTGGAAGATCCTGGGGTGGGGTAGTACTTGGAGATTATTTAATCACACTTAGTAAATGCTGTATTTTGAATGATGTCATGTTTTGATCTTCTCTGTTCTTGGTTTGTCACTGAATAAAATAGAGAGCACCTATGCTGATATTTTGAACCTGGGAAGTTGCCTTTCCTTGGCATTACATTACACTTGCCCAAGGTCACACGGCTAGTTTTTTTGTGTGTTAAGTGTCTGAGGAAAGACTTGAATCCAGGTCCTCCTGACTCCAGGGCTGGTGCTCTATTCACTGCACCACCTCGCCACCCCATAATCTTAATTTCTACTAGTCTGTTTCCAGTTCTCCTAGCAGTTTTCATCAAATAGGGACCTTTTTCCTAAATATTTTATGTTTATCAGACAGTGGCTTATTGAGTTCCATTGGGTTTTTTTCTCTTTTGTCTAGTCACTTCCATTGATGGACCTATTTTTTTTTAGTCAATGCTAGATGGTTTTGATGACTACTGCTTTATAATATAGTTTATGAGAGAGTTGGACTAGATTTCAAAAGTTCCTTCTATCTCTAAATCTTACTATATTGTTTTTCACACTTCCTTTCTTTCAATTGTTTTCTTCTGTTATATCACCTTGGACATCTGGTCTAGATCTCTAACTATCTAGCTTCCCTGAATTAATGTGGCATGTCATGAGAAGTCCATACATGTTATTCAACAGAAAACTGACACGAAGACAACATTTCAAGAAAATCTGACAACACTGTATAGGGTGAGTTAGAAGACCAACTGGGAGGTTCTAGGTCTAGGTATGGGATATTGAGGCTCTACACAAGATTGCAAAAAGAAAGTCAAATGCAAGAGATGTTATGAGTTCCCAAGTCTTCACTTATTCAGATATTGTTATAAACGCATGAAAAGGGGAATTATTATACAGCTTCCAAAGATAAGAAGACTCCAATGTGCCATACCCTCTAGCAGGCAGACATGCCCTAAGGACAGCCCCACTTCATAAGAGTGCAATGCAGTTATATATGATGGGCATGCATTGTCTGGAACCTATTACCAACAATGACTTGCACACACAAAAAAAGTGGCATAAAAGTTATTTTTTAAATGAATGATTGTGAAAGGAGGTAGGTAGCCTTGTAGCAAGAGTGAAAGATAATAGATGAATGACTCAAGTATTGCACTGGTATCCAAGAAATATTAAATACTAGAATACTTCTAGACTATCAGTTAAATCTACCATGTAGGATTTGTGGAAAAGTATGGACACAGGATGAGAAAGCATGAATGGGTAGTAATCTGCACCACTGAAGGGCAAATCATTATAATTATTACATTATCCCATTTGGCCTTCATGACAACCCTAGGAGGCATGCATTGATTTACAGAATCACAAAATAAAAAGAATTAAAATTTAAAAACCTTAGATCATCCCAGGAGTTCTTTATCTGGGGCCCATAAACTTAATTTTTAAAAATACTTTAATAAATGTATGTCAATATTATTGTCTTCCTTTGTAATCCTATATGTTTTATTTTACACATTAAATAACATTTTGAGAAGAGGTGCATGGACTCCACCAGATTGCCAAAGGAATCCATGATATAAAAAAGGTTAAAAACCCCTGGTCTAGTCTAACCCTTCATTCTAGAGGTGAATTTATGTGGAAACCGAGGCCCAAAGAGATTTCATGTCTTGCTCAAAGTCATACAACAAGTTAAATGTCATACCTAGGTCGGTCTAGAAAATGGGTGTCCTAACTCTCAAGGACATGCTTTTTCTCCCGCTCCCATTTTACAGATGAGAAAGCCAACGCTCATAGAAATTAAGTCATATACTGAGAATACTGGCCAGTGAGGGCCCAATCCTTAAAACAGGCACAGTATCCTCTGCCTTCTGCTAGTCAGTGTGGAGGTTTGGTGAACCTACCTCCAAGCATCTCTAATGAAGGGGCCCTCTCAAATATTCTGCTTCTTTTGACTCACTGCATAGAGACAAAAAGTCACTGAGATAAGGAAGGAAATGAAAGAAGAAAATGAAGGGAATAAGCATTTATATGTCAAATATTTGTATATGTTTACATAGCACATGCCAGGCATTATACTAAGCATTTTTCACAAATATTATCTCATTTAATCCTCACAACAACCTTGTGAGGTAAGTGCTATTAGTATCCCAATTTTACAGGTAGGGAACTGAGGCAAACAGGGTTAAATGACTCACCCAGAATCACATAGGTAGAATATGTCTGAGATCAAATCTGAACTCAAGTCATCCCGACTCCAGGTGCAGCATACTACCTACTACACTACCAGCTGTCTCCTAAGATAGAACTGAGTGTGAGTATAAAGGTCTCAAACAGACAAAATTTTTCTCTATTCCCTAATGATGAGAGCAAGGTAAATAGCTGTTTATAAATCTCCAGATGAGGGGAGAGACAGTTGCCTCCCAGTTTTCATCAGCTGCTGTAGCTTCTCCC